>NW_020884882.1:17230427-17238877 GCF_003945725.1 Corapipo altera | reverse complement strand
AGATCACCTGTAGTGATCTGTGTGATAATTAACTGATAGTGCTGATTGTGAGATCAACCTGTAGTGATCTGTGTGATAATTAACTGATAGTGCTGATTGTGAGATCACCTGTAGTGATCTGTGTGATAATGAGCCGATGGGGAGGTGATTTCTACAGGGTTGTGACTCTCCCAGCCGGGTTCTGGGCACGGAGGGAGGCAGGAGGGACAGGTCTCTGTGTTCATGTGCCTGCAGCAGCTCAGGGCTCTCACCCTCACCAGGCACCTTGGCAATCTTCTCTGATGGGATATTGATCCTGGTCTTGTCCCTTGCAATGGATTCTGGAATGAGTTGCTATAAAACAAACACGTGCTTAGTTTTTTAGGAGAATTTTCTACCCCCGAGTTTCTTTTTACATGGAACTCGCTTAAGCTCGTCTGTGAAAAACATGGTATTTTCCTTCTGCAGAGCTTTGAATGTTTATGGATCTGTAGGAAGGTTTAAGTATCTCTGAGTGAGAGTAATTGGGTGGAAATACAAATGGAAGCTGAGGCTGGAGGCAAACTCTGAGAACTGGGACCTGTTGCAGACTTGAGTAGCTATTTATTGAACTGCTGATTTAATTAGAGCAAAACCACTGGTGGTTGAATAATTAAGAATTTGCTTTGTTTGTGGCAGATTTGCTGTCTCTCACTGATCCACTGACTTTAAATTGGAGCATCCAAAACTCTGGAAGGATTTGGGTGCCTTCAGTTCTCCTGGGAAATGGCAGGAAAATCTGCAGCCTGTAGAACACACTGTGCCCTACAGCAAGGACTGTGTCCTTTTGGAAGGGAGGTGGTGGAGATCCAGCATGGTTACACCTTAATAGCTGGCTCAGAACCTTCCACCTGTGTTCTCTGGCACGTGGTAGTTACAGAAATCAGAGCATCTGACCAACAGGTGCAGTGGGATTTCCTGGATTCCCTGCTCAGAACAACACCAGTGTCCTCAGTTTCTCCTCACACATCCATTTACTTTGGGGCAGGTCATGCCTTCCCTATCCTTGTGTGACAGAGATGAGCAAAGCAGTGCAGTGCCCACAGAGCCTGCCCAGGCTTTAATATCTCTAAGAACTGAAGAATCTTGTCCTTTATGCCTTAATATAAAATAATGTCATATAAAAATAGGGAGAATATTTAATAAGAATATAAAAGTTTCCAGTAGTAGTGGATATCCACATTTTTATTGGGTTTCCTGGTGTTACAATAATAGCCATCATTTTCTTCAATGCGTTTCCTTGTAGCGAGGAGAAATTGTAGTTCTGAATCCTCTGATTTCAGGCAGGTTCTGTCCAACAGGCTGTGAATTCACAGCCCTTGCCACGGGAAGATGAACATGTTTGTAAATGCTCCTGAAATCTGCTCATTCCCTCTTCTGAAAGATGGGTCTTGTCTGTGCCCAGGGCTGCCTGGGGCCCTGTTCCATCTGAGCTCCTCCTCAGTGAGCTCCCATCACCCTGCACTGGGAAGGGGAGGAGCAGCCTGTTGTAGTCAGAGCAAAATGAAGACGATGGGAGGATGAGATTATGGGAAGTTAAACACATATATGAGCATGATAAATTGGGAAGTGCCTCAGTTTCTTGTTTTCATGGCAAATGAAAACTGTGATATGAGGAAAAAAGTCACGGAAACTGCAACCAAACATTGTGGAATTTTATTGTGAAGTGGGATTTTCTTTAAGTAGAAAGGAGCAATTTGAAAATCCCCATCTTTCAAAACTAGTTGCTTGGGAGAACCAGGGGAGGCACAAAGCTAAACAATTATAAATGGTAACCTTTAAAAATAGATATGTATTTCCTAACAGGCTGCACCTCTTCATTATCACAGACACACTCATTAACTGAAATATTTAGTGGGGATTATGGATTGTTTAAAATTGCAACAGCTGCTCTGCTTGGTGTTTTCTCTTTCTGAAGATGTGATTTTCTTAATGTTAGTTTCTGACTCCACACACAGACCTCAGTTCATTCCGGGTTCATCCCAGTCCTTCACTGGTGCACTGAGGCTGATACATCCCCCCCGTACTCAGTGGTTGCCAGAAAAATGGGATTTCTGCCATAGAAATCAACAAAATATATAGAAAATAGATGTAAATAAGTGAAGTGGCAATTGGTGTCTGTCTCAGGTGGTGTAGCTTTGTTTCCATTGGTGAGGCAGAGCTTAGCTGGAATTCAACTCCTTATTTTGTTATTGAAAATAGGAATGGAAAACTGATTTATTTTTTTTTTCCCCGAAGGGTGAGATGCCTTTGTATCACTGTCAGAAGGCAGCAGCTTGCAGAAAATCACTAAAATTTTTGTCATTTTGATAAAAGACACAGATTATCTGAAGCTTTTGAAAGGTCTCCTAGAATAACAAAAAACGCAAAATGCAATTAATTTCAAAATACTCTAAGCACTTTATGAAATCCGACTGATTTTATCTTCCACTGATTAACAGATGACTATAACTCCAAAAACTATGGGTCTTAGAAGCTCATATTGCAGAGATGTACCAAATGAGAAAAAAATTAAAAATAATGGGATGTCTCCTTAGATGAAGCAGAAGCAAAAGGCACCAGGCAAAATGATGGATAAAGCTCCTGTGTAACTGGCAGAGAAGGTCTGTACTTGTTTTGCACACTCAGAGAGTGAAGGGTTTCTTTGGCTCAATCTGTCACTGTTGGCCTGTCTGGGGTGCACAGGTTTGCAGCCTGTAGCTGCCCAGCATCAATTTTGCCACCCTCCTCCTCCTCCTCCTCCCAGTCTGTGCCGAGGCCGGGCCGGCCCGGGGGGATCCTCGGGCTTTGCATCTGATTTGTCTTGTCTGCTCTAAGCCTCCCACTGGGCCCCATCCATAATATTCCAAGACATCAAACCAGTCTCTGGCTGCCTTGGAGACCTGTTTGTCTCCAGCATGTAGAACACACACACGCTGTTGGGAAGAGGCTGCCGGAGAAAAATGGTGATTTATTAACTCTCCAAAAGAAACTTGTAGCTTGGTTTGTGTGTGTGACAACACCAAGGAGCAAAAGGCACAGGATGATCTAAGATGTGGGAGTGGGAAGAGCTGGTGATGTTTCTCACATGCTGAGTAGCTTTGGAGCTTTGATCTGAAACTACTGGAGGTTTTTGTGACCAATGCAGGCACAGCAGGGCAAGTG
The DNA here is from genome assembly GCF_003945725.1 of Corapipo altera. NCBI lineage: Eukaryota > Metazoa > Chordata > Aves > Passeriformes > Pipridae > Corapipo > Corapipo altera. The sequence continues at coordinate 17,235,715 of NW_020884882.1, read as the reverse complement.
TTACACTGAGGGGACGGGTCTGTCTTACACAACAGCTCTTGTCTCTCCAGGTGCTTTCCTGTTTCTGTTGGTGCTGGGCATTGCTACTCCCAAACTTGTGAGGAACGGGTTAATGGAAAGAAATGCTGTTGTACTTAAAAGTGATCTTACTTAAGTGATCTTACTGCAGTGCCTGGTCTGGGGTCTGTGCTGGCTGGCACCTGTTCTGGGTGGTGGCACAGTCACAGCACGGCAGGTTTGGGTGCAGAGGTGTGTTGGTGCAGGACAGCACCTTGTGCTGCTACACAGGGTTTGCTCTGATGGGCAAGAATTGAGACTCAGAGCCAAAGCTGTTGTGGAAGGTGCTGGGAGAGGAAGCTCAACTGGGCAGCAGGGGAACAATCTGGGGTTTGTGCTCTGTGTCTGTTGGGAAAACTCAGATTGTGTCCAGCAGCTGTGGTGTCTTTGCTGGGAAACCTTTTGTGACCCTTTGGACGACAGCTACTGCTCCTGAAGGAAGGAGAAATCATCAGAACTTTTTTAGGGGAAATTTTCATAGAATCCTGGAATGGTTTGGGTTGGAAGGGACCTTAAAGCTCATCTCATTCCACCCCCTGCCACGGGCAGGGACAACTTCCACTAGCCCAGGTTGCTCCAAGCTCCGTCCAGCCTGGCCTTGGACCCTTCCAGGAATAGGGAGTCCCAAACCTCTCTGGGCAACCTACTTTCAAGGAGTTTTGATGTAAGTAGCTAGATAAATGAGAGAGAACACTGGTAAGTGTTTGATTATCAATTTGCAATTTAATCCCAATGATAGTGTGTGGAACAGTCTTGTTGCTGTGCACAGAACTGTGTCACGTTACAAAGCAGAGCAGGGGCCTGTTATCTCTAATATTAAATAGCATTCAGCAAGTATTTAATAAAGTTCTGTTATGTTTCTACTAGGATAGAAAAGACAATCTGGAGAAAGGGGAAAATGAAATGTTTAAAGAAAAACCAACAACCCATAGAAAACCCACAAACTGCTGCTCAGTTTTTATTGACAAAACTTCAGAGAATTTATAAGCTGTAAAATGTTTGTGGGGATATTGTGCCAAACAAACTGTGTGTTTACAGGAAACATAATTGTTGCCCCCAGCAGGTTCTTGTACCTGTCTGTTACTGCATGGAAATATTGAAAAGAAAATGTGAGAGAAGTTTAGATGGTGCTGGAAGAGATGGGAAAGGTGAAAGATGAAGTTCTGTGAACAAGATGAGGAAGCAAACTAGAAATGCTGTTGTGACCTCGGTGTTTGGCCCCAGGGGCCTGTGTAGGTGTGAAATAAAATACCTGGTGTATGCCCAGGGCAGGGAGAGTCTGTTCCTTCCCCAGCATGGCAGAGCTGTTCTGGGAGCAGGACTTGGAGGGGGTGTGTTCACTGCTCGTGTAGGTCTGACTCAGAGCCCTCTCTGGTGCAGAGGCACAAATACCCGAATTTGACACAAATTCAGGCATTTCCCACATCAGCACTGCAGCTGTACCTGGCCAGGCAGGAGATGGACCCTGGGTTCACTTACCTGGTCATTCACTGCACTGATCAGGGGCTGGGGGAGAGGAAGGTGCTTGCCCAGGTCTGGCTTGTGAGGAACCTGAGAAGTCAGGGCCCTTGACAAGCTATACATCCCCAGCTCTCACACAGCTGAGCATGAATATTAACCTGTCAAAAACTGCCTAAGAAAGGAATTGACCTCATTTGCAGGGAACTAAAAGGAAATTTCTTCTCAGGTTCACAATATTATGAACATTTTTTGTTCATAGGAACCATCAAGTGTGACACAAACTTTATATATACAGGAAAAAATCTCTTCATTTTCATTTTCCTCACGTAATTCTTCCATTTTCTCTACATCAAAATGTAGGTGGAACAGACAAACCCAGCCTGCCTTCATGGTTGGATTTGGGGTATTTTGTAAGTTCAGGGGTCCAGAGTGGTCTTACTTTGTGTTTGGGCACTGCCCAGGTGGACCCTCAGGTACCACCAGGGCACCCTTACAGGGTGGCCTTTAATCCAGGCTGCTCTTCCTCACTGGCTGATATTTATATCAAACCTGTCTAAACCTAAGGACAGACTGGAGTAATGAAATCTGTGCTGTGTGTGACAGAAAGTGGCCTGCAAAGGGCAGAACAGGTGAGAGAGCCTGTGGATGTCCCCATGTACAGGGAGGTGGCACCACCTGCCTTTCCATGGGAAACAGGTGCATCATTCCCTGCTCCTGGGAGCTCAGAGGACCAGTGAGGACAACAGGCAAGGCTTGGATGAGTCACTGAGGTCAACCTGTTTTCTCATTTAAAGGGATTCTTCCCCCAGACCAGGAATTGGTGTTTGGGATTGAGGGATGCTGCTGCTTCCAGGGTGCCATGAATAAGCTCAAATAGGTTGGAACCAGTGGGACCTGTTGCTAAGGTGATACAAACTGGGTTTTGCTTTTGCTGCTGGAGAGGGCAATTCAGCAGGAGGTGTTCAAATGAAGCTGAATTCAAACCTGTTTATATTCTTTCACCCTGAAATGAAAACAATTTTATCTCATGGCAGTTGGGTTTTGGACCCCCTGAGCTGGGGTTGTTTCTAGTTCAAACTAAAGCATCATTCTGTGCATCTGCAAAGACGCCTTTTAAAATAAAGTGATGCTTGAGAGAGGAAAATAGGTCTTACACAGTGTATTTCCTTTGTAATCTGTGTTTTAGTGCTTAATGTGTTGTTGCACATGAAAGCGCTGAGGTGGAAGGTTTCTAATAGTGGAGTTTATCGGAGATCAGAAGAGCAAATCTTTGATGATCCCTCTGTGCTGTTTGCTGCTCAGCTCTGCCATGTTTGCCCATTTGAGCTGGGAGTGATTGTTTTTTTGGCACTTGAATAAATAGCTATAAAGGTTTGCCAGCAGATTCGCTCTGTTTGTGCCGTTGCACTCGACACTCGCTCACGAGTTGACTTTGTTTAGTTCTGCTTATTTTAATGCCAGGCAGAGCTGCGGGAAGGGGAACATCTTTAACTGCATGGAACCAACAGCTGCACTGTCAGGCTCAGCTGTGATGGACTGGGAGCCTTTTCCCCCAGCTGCCTGAGCAGTGTTGATCTCATCTCTCACCTCTCCTTCCCAAGCCTTGCTTCTCTTTGGGGTTGTTTCAGAGGCAGTAGCCTGGTTATTGCATTTGGTATCCATGCCTAAGAAGGAATCCAGACCTTTTAGGGGGTCACGAGGCTCTGGGCATGTGCTGCCAGCCCTGCAGGGCTGGTACAGTCAGACTGCTGGTGTTGAGCCCTCTGCATGCTGGCTGAGGGGCCGCTGGGTGCAGGCTGTTTGCAGGTTCCAGGGCTCGAGGCTCGATCCTGTACTGAGGTGCACTTTGCCATTCTGACTGATTCTCCAGAGGATCCTGAACTGCTGTAAATCAGTACAGCTCCAGTGGCACTACCTCAGTTGAAACTTGGATTATTTGTTTTTTAAAGAGAAATATTGTTACTACTACTCTAGCCCCGCCCCAGGTTCCTGGTGTGCTGTACTGTGGAAATCAGGGACCTCCACACAGTCCAGTCAGAGCCAAACTCCACTCCTGAGCTCCAGAGGCTGAACAGGTTCAGGGGCTGCACTGGCTCTTCCAGAGGGTTTGGAGTGTGGCCAGAACGAACAAACCTTTCCTTACAGACCCGCCCATTTTCACTGATGTATCATCATCTGCAGGAGCACCTCAGAGCCACACACTGGCTCCACTGTCAGGAGCCAAGGTTTGCTCAGACCCAGTGAGTCTGTGAGTGTGCTCTGTCACACATAACTCACAGTAAATAAATCCCTGATAGGTAATCATACACTGGACACAAATCATTTACAATTTCAAACAGAATGTCCCCCTTTTTAAGGTTTAGCAATGGTGAGATTTTAAAACCAAAGTGTTTTAGCTGAGTGTCAGGTTTAATTTTCACTTACTAAGAATATTAGTTAGGATACTATTTACTTAAGAAATTTGACATTAAGATTTTATTCATAGCAAATGTAAGTACCTCTGTTCTCAGTTGAAACAAAATGCTTTATGGGATTATTAAATGCTGCTCTGTGAGCTTTGAATTTCAAATAAGAGTTGGGTTCAAAAGTGTCCCAATGGACTGAGTAGCTGGAACAGACCAACTGGGACCTGCTGTCTGACCTGGAACAAGAGTTGCTTCTGTGCTTTAACGCTTCAGTTTGTACCTTGATCTGTGTGGGGAGATATTTACACTTACTGACCTTGTAAAAATGGAACCAGAATTAATTTATATTCTCCGCAGCAGAACTTCAGAACACTTTTGTTTGTGTCAGCAGCAGTAGAGAAAAGCAGTTAGTGCTGTGCACTGAAAACTGGGACATCTGGGGCTGATCCTTGATTCTGTTTTCCTGGGTGGCTTTGCAGGATGCCTCATCTTGTCATGTCCTGATGCCCACTGGTGTTGTTTTGGGTTTTTTTCTGCCCTCTTTTCTTATTTCTGGAAATTGTAGGAGGAAGGGAGATGGTTGCACACAATTTGTGAGAACAAAGTTGATGCCACTGTATTTTTGAGATCTGGGCATATTATTGGTGTTGAATCCATTTCACCTCACAGGTTTGCACCTCAGTGCACTTCAGACCTGCTTGCTGTTATTACAGTACAGTTAGAAATGAATAGACTTCTCCTCCCTCTGCAGTGTTAGTTAAGTTCTCCATATGCTGGTAGGTTAAATGGGTATTGAACTGTTTAACATTAATTAAACAGCCAAGTCTGGGGAGAAGCCAGGAGCACATTGTCCAATTAAAGCAGTTGCCTGTATGAACAGCTGCCCATAAATCAGGTTCTCTTGTATACATAACAACTGCTAATTGAATAATTACCTAGATTTAATCTCTTAATTTTTTTCCTCAGGAAATGTATCACATTTATGTGGAAGTACTGAATTTTTGAGCATGCTTTGATTTTCCAAGGCTGAGGTGCAATGTGTGTGCTGCAGGTCCCCAGGAGCTGCTGGGAGCCCGTGGCTGAGGCTCAGCAGGAGTGGACAGGAGGGTGATGTGTGTGTGTGTGGAGTGCAGGAACCTCTTGGAGAGCCCTTCCATGTGGCAGCTCTCAGGGCAGGGTTGGGGTTGTGGGTTGTGCTACTTGGAGGCTGGATTTGCTTTGCAAAGCAGAAATAGGACCCCTGGAATCTCTGGAAGTCTCCCACTGGTGTCAGCAGTGGTTGTGTCCTGCCACTGTCCTGTTATGGCCTTGACAGGGCAGCCCATGGTGTACCTGGGTCCTTTGGAGGTCCCAAACACCAGGAGT
>NW_020884882.1:17169267-17230417 GCF_003945725.1 Corapipo altera | reverse complement strand
CTGTGTGAGTCTTTTGCATTCAGGTCTGCAGAAGCTCCTTCCCCTCTGCAGCTCTGTCTGTGCCGTGCAGATCAAACCATAAACCCAAAATGACACCTTTTGTGGTGCACAGCAGAGAGCTCATGAGCTAACCCAGGAGCAGCTCCTGAAGCACAAATACAGAATGCTTTTAAGGTGTGATGGAAATAGCTGTCTCACAGAGTGTAATTGTGCTCCCAGGATGGTCCTTTCTTTGGGAGGGAAGTGGTGTCTCTGTAACACAAACCTGCAGCAATGGATGGGACTGTGCTGCTCCTCCTGCCTCCTCACACAGGCAGCCCCTTCTCCTTTTGGGCTCCATTTGTGACTCAGGACCTACACTTAAGATCTCATCTTGCAGAGCAATGGAGAATAATAACTCTTATTTCAATATATTGCCATGTCTGCCACTATTAACATTTCCTTGGCCAACCCAGGCAAGATTGGACATCAGGGAAGTATCACACTTGTATATTCTGTCACTGTTCAAAAACTGAGTTCTTTAAGCTCAGATTCCAAACAAGGAATTTAAAATTCTTTTATGTGATCTGGGAGAAGAGCATCAACTTGTGTTTGTTCTTGGTGTGCTGGATGTGGCTCCCTTATGTATGTCAGGGAGCCTTTGGCACTGTGAGGAAGAGCACCCCAAGGTTAGTAAAGCTTTTATCTGTCCTATTCAGTTTATAATATGAAAGAAAAATCTGAGTCTGCATCTTTAGCTGCTGTAAGTTTGTGGAGTTCCTTTGAAGTTGGCACTCTGGTATGCATACATAAAGAATCAGGATCATTTCAGTGAAAAGCTGCTAATACAGATGTTTGTTTCTTTATAACAATAACAATGATTTCTGATCGCTCCTAAACAAGATCAAAGGCATCAGAATCTCCTCTTTGTTTTATCAGTATAATGAAACCACAATTATACTTAATACACTGGAAATGGCTGAGCACGTGGGAGCTGAGAGGCACCTCACCTGTCTGGGTCACACCCTGATGTTGGGCTGTAAAAACCCAAGTTTTCTGGGGCTGCTGTGTTGTGCTGAAAGGGGGACCACGAACAGATGGGTTCAGTAAATTCAGTTGTGTTCTCTGCAGTGCTAAAGTCACTGATGTGCATTGCTGTACACAGCAAGCAAAGGTTCTTTCTTGAAATCACCCAGTGATGGCCAGTAAGAGGGATCTTTCCCTTCTGATGAAGGGAAATGGGAAATGAGATTTTTCAGAATCTTGTTTTGTTTGGGTGGTGCTGGACAAGGACAGGGTCCCCATCCTGGGTGTCTCACCTGCTGCACCCCACCACCAGCCCCCTGATTTTGCCATCTGATCTTTCTTTTCTGAGAGGAAACTGGGGAAGGAAACCCTGCTTTTCAACTAATTTCATCCAAACCCAGCAGAGACATGGCTCTGGCTTCTTCTCCCTGGAGGTGCTGAAGTCTTTTGAGTCCTTCCCTCTTCCCCATCCCAATCTTGTTCTGTTCAGAGAATCATAGAACAGTTTAGGTTGGAATGGACCTTAAAGCTCATTTTGTTCCACCCCTGTCCCGGGCAGGGACACCTTCCCCTGAAGTGGATCAGCAGCCAGGACTTGAGTCATGGCCAGGACTGCAGTGCTCTTCCCCTCCACAGAACAGAGGAGACATCACAGTCCTCAGCTTGTGCATTTTGCTGCCTGAAGCCTGTCCAACCCCCAGGGAAGGTGTTGGGAATGAAGCAAACCAGCAACCCTGCTCTGTTCTGCCACAGCCACCTCTGCCCTGGGTGTTGATGGATCAATCCCACACTGTCCCAGATAAACCCACGCTGGTGAAAGGAAGCTCTTGGTGGCTGGGGGAGATGGCAGCTGCTGGGCCTCTGAACTATTCCCTCAGTAATTCCATTAGGAGGGATGTCATGGTGTTCCTGTTTAATGCAGACATGCTGGACTGTGCTGGGAACAGTGAACTGGATGTGGTGGAGGAAATTAGCCCCTGACAGCTGCAAGCCAAGTGCCCGCTGCAAATGCATCTCTGTCAGAGCCAGCAGGCAGCTCCTGTCACCTTCCCATCAGCTGGAATTGGATGCCTATGGAGGTGGTAATTACAAATCCCAGCCAGGCTGCACAGGCTCATTTGTCTCTGTTTATCATCAGAGCAAGAATATTGATCATTACTAAAGCATTAAATGTCTTTGGAGAGGAAGAGGAAAATGAGGTTAATAAAGGCTGACATGCATTGTGGGATGCACTTCTCCATGAAAGTCAGGTTTGGGAAGTGCAAACATGACAAATGAAATCCCTGTTGCAGCTCTCTGACCTGGTGGAGTTCTCCTGGGAGAGGTGGTGGCTCAGAGAAAGCCACTTGGGAGTTTTGTTGCCCAGGTCTGTGTATTTTGGAGCCAGCAGAGTCACTTGGTTTCACTGGGTGTGTGCAGCTGTGGGATTTAATGGACTCCCTGGGTTATGAACCCACTGCAGCACAGTCAGTGGATGAAACTGGTGTGATGGAGCTGGAATGAAAGTCTGGGGATAAAACTCTGTTTGGGGGTGGTGGTTCAGAGCCTGTTTTGGGAAAAGCCAAGGAAGTGCCTGCTTGGGGTCTGCCAGTGCCAGCCAGGACTGAGAGGGTGGAATTACTGCAATCATTGCCTGTTTTCATTGGGGGGGACAAACAGAACTGGAGCTTTTATGTTGTTTTGATATCAGGCAGCAGAACATGGGTATTTTCAGCCCAAACTGGTATTTCTCTTGCTGTGCTCTTACAAACAATTAATTTTGCCAGTAGTTTCACAGGTACCTTTTGAGGAACAGCACTGTTACCAATTTTCATTCAAAGCTCCTTTTTATCCAATTACAGTTTTGTAGAGAAATGGCCAAGAATATTCCATGCAGGCTTGGTTTATTTGGGCTGAATTTTATGAACTGTTGATATGCTCCAACAGGGAACCAAGTTATAAGAAGGTGATTAGAAGGTACTGGGATCACTGAGTCAGGTAAAATAGGCACAACCCCCAGCCCTCCTGGGCTGAGAGCTGATCTCCAGCTGTGGTGCTGGGGTGTCCATGCAAGGAACAGTCCAAGGAACAGTCAGAACTGACCGTTTTCCAGAGTGGGGGAACCAGCTTCACAGATGGAGTTGCTTTCAAATATCTGTAATCAGCAAAAGCCTTTAATCAGAGTTTTAGCCCCAATTTGGGTTTTCATGCATGCCAATTAGGAGAACCTTGTTTTCTATAGATACAGTCTTTTCTATTTTGAAAGCTTGACAGTTTTAATGCTTTGAAATTATTGAAGCTGACAGGTCTCCTCAAGAACTGTTTAATCTGTCAGATTCTTTCTTCTTTTATCATCTCAATCATTTAATGACTTGAAAAAAGAAAAACCTCCCAATGAGTTATCTTCTACCTTTCTTTAACTTGCCAATAATTCTAAAGGTTTTTACTTGTGGTAGGAATTTCTCTTTAGAAACAGAGAAGAGCTAATTAAAACATCCCGTATCCTAAATGATGAATTATGATGAAGTGCAGAGCAGTTTGCAGGTGGTAATGCCAGTGTGGGTTGGAGGCACAATTTGCTTGTCATGTTGGATGCTGGAAAGACTCAGCTCCCAGATGACCTTTCTGGGTTCTTTCATTTTCATATTGGATTTTTTCTTCAATTTTGTACAAGCAAATCTCACTTTTCTTGGTCTGTGAATCCAGTAATTTTGCTGGATGAATTTTTTCATTGGAGGTCCTGATCAGATTGAAGGAAGTGGCAGATTTGGCACAAACTGGGAATCTCTTCTCTGGGATGATGTGGCAGTAATATCTTGAATGTGCATCCCATAAAAACAACAGTAAACTGTGCAGATAATTGCTTTATAACTTATAATCATTTGCAGTGACTCAAAGCAAGGCTGGAACAGCAGCCTTTGGGTTTAATCATGCTTTGTGTCCCTTCTGTCTGGTGTAAATTGCTGCAGGAGCATCAGCACAGTAGTGGGAAGATGGTGAAATTTAGTGGGATCTGCTGAGGTGAAAGCAAAGACATGAATGGATGAGATCAGCACTATGAGTTCTTTCACTCCTTAAGTTATACCAATTATTGATTGCAGTGGGAGTTTGACTGAATAATGGGTGATGTAAAATGGGTGAGAGCAGGAACCTCTGGATTTGAGTTCAGAATGCTCAGATAACCAGATTTAGCCTACGTGGTGTTTCTCTTGCTTAGTCATAGCAAGAAGACTGTATTTATTATTCTTTGGAGGGATGGCAACAGGATATTATGCACTGTCAATCCAGATTCCTAATTAAAAACAAACAAGAGATGCAAACTCTCCCAATCAAAGAGAGTTAATCTGTGGAGGTTTAATTTTTTGGAGCTCTTAGTCCTCCACATCTGCATATATAATGGCAGGTAAATCTCCCATTGTGAATGATTGACAGGAAGATATAAACAAAAGCATTTTGATATATGACTTAAAATCACTCGAAAGGCACTTTAAAGACACACTCCCCAGTTGCCTTCTGCCATGGCAGAGGCACCAGTACAGGGTGGCAGCTTTCACTGGAGTTTCTTGGTGCTGTTGACAAACATAAAGAAACTGTCACCATTTAATTTTGGTGTCTTCATTTAATTTTTAGTGTTTTCCAGTTTCCATCTGAACTGAGCCTCACTGTACTGGGTTACCAGCATTTTCTACCTCATCTGTCTTTGATTAGTAGATCCCAGTGCTGTGGGGATGGAGGGGTGCTGGAGTTGTGACTCTGTTTGCACATCCCTGCAGGGCCCAGTGCACTGGGTGTTACCTGTGGAGTTCATTTTCCTTTAAACTGCCCTCTGGATCTTGCCCAGCTGTGTTAGCAAGTTTAATTCTGTCTCAGGCAGCTCCCCAATTACTTTTCCACTCTCCTGAGCCTTCCACTGAAACTGTAAGTGGTAGATACACATTCTTTAAATACTTGAGACTTTTGCCATCAGCTCTGGTGGTCTCTGACTCACACCCTGATGGACCAGGAATGTTGTCTTCCTGCAGCACCAGCTCAGGGAAGTGATGTTTGAATATTTTATGAACATGAACATTGGGCAATGAAAGTCTGTTAAAACATCACTTTGCATGTCCCTTCATGGTGTAAAGGGAGTAATTCCAGGGGGTGATGTGCCACCACTGAGCAAGGTGTGCACAGTCACTGGGCATGGGGGGCCCAGGGGTGGGTTCTGATTCCATTGCAAATATAAGAAAGGGGTTGAGGGAAGGATCCTGGAGAAGCATCCTAGAAATAACCAGCAGGAGAGAATCTGCTAATCATCAGTGACCTGATGGAAGGAAGTGTCTCATTGCAGGGTATGATCTCAGTGTACCAGGGCCATTTCTCTGTTGGGTTTTCAACACTGTGTGAAGCTCCTGCTGGGACAGCAGCCATACACTGAGGCACATTTAGGCTGTCTCTGTACTTCGTTGGAAGAGCAAAGATCACAGTGTGTTCTCACCCTGCATCCTGCTGACCTTATCACCCTCCCAACAGCTGTCTGACCACAGTGCTGGCACTGGAGAGGGCTCAGTCCTCTCCTTGTACCCACACCTCTGTGGGGTGGAAGGATGCTGGTGGGAGGGAATGTGCAGTGGTGGCCAAGGAATGGGTCACTGAGTTGCTTGAGAAGCCTGCCTAGCTTTTCTGAGGGAAATTCTGTTTGAGGTGCAGGTAGCACACAGAGGGTGTTCAACAGCCCTCTCTGCCATTTGACCAACAGTTTGGGAACAAAAGGACAGCACAGGAGGGAGAATAGCACCTGATCTTTCCTAATACTGTGGTAGTGTGACAGACTGCTCCAGTCACTGCCCCAGGGAGAGGTCCCCTGTGAGCCACCAGCCAATGCTGCAGCCCTCATGCAGGACAGGTCTCAACCACAGTGACCAACATGTGGAGCTGCTTCCCTTCCCTAATTTCCTCAGCACCTCCTGCCCCATGCTGCAGTGTTGGATGGAGTACATGGTATAACCTAAGAAGTTGGTTTTTTCTGCTCAGTTCATCCTCATTTCCTGCAGGATGAGACACTCATTGTGCTTCTGAAGCTGGAGGAAGTCCATGCTTCTGCCATGGCAATTAATCTTGGGGCAATTTAATAAGAGATGGTTTGTCTTCAGCTGGCTAGACCTGTGCCTTTGTATAATTCAATAGCAAACAGTAATTGGGTTTGTGCTTTGAAAACCCTGAGCATGGTGCTCAGCTGGGTTTTCAGGGGTTGGAGTGTGGGCTCAGCCCTGGGCCTCTGGGTTCTCTGCCCCCCTGGCTGCTGTTGGCAGTTCAGCAGCACAGCTCTGATCCCTCCTGCTGGCACTGGTGCTCAGAACCTCTGAGTATCTGCAAGTGTTTTTTCTCATCCATCTGTGTCTGGCTTTTATCTCGTGGCTCTCCTGCGTGCTGGTGGGAGCAGCTGCCTTGTTCTACAGCTGCTGGTTTTCAGGAAATCCAGTAGAGGTGTCACCTGTCAGGTTTTGATGGAGCCTGATGCACAGGAACAGTGTCAGCAGGCACAGGGAATGATATTTTAGCTTCTCCGTGGTGCCTGTCTTTCCTTGCCCACTTCAGCCCTCCTGCCCTAGGCTGCTGTGCCTCCTGCTGTCCAGGCCACTGCCTGCACAGGTGACCTGGGGACAGCCCCTGCTAACAGGTGGTAACAGGTGTGCATTTTAGTGGATATCTTAGAGGAACTGCTGTCAGTAAAATTTAATTTAGTCTGGTTGTTGCTGTTTGCCACTGGGAGAGCAGTCAGCCTCTGGAAAGCTCTGGCTTCTTTGGGAGCCTCAGTGGGTATCAAACCACCTGAAGTAAGAGGGGAAACATCAGTCTCTGGGTTCCACTGCACAACTGGAGGAAGGGGAAACTTGGTGATGTTCCAGGTGTTGGGTTTTTTCCCCCCAGCAGTCATGATTAAAACAACTGCTGACCAACTCTACTAATATGATGTAACTCATATGCCTAAACCCAAAAACCCCCGTGGAGCCCAGGCAGCAGGGCTTGGTGCCATATTCTGCTTTGCAGTGGAGGGATTCCTGCAGCACCTTCTTGGAATATTCTGCCCTTCCCCTTGCTGTTCTCATGTTTTATCTCCTGACTGTGAATTGTTACAGTGGTGTGGGATAACCAGCTGCTGAAAATGTGACACTGAAGAATTCAGTGCAAGCTCAAGAGCAAACACAGTGGAAAGATTGGGAATGATGCAGCTGTAAATCATTTAAGGAGGGGGGGAAAAGAATGAAAACATTGCCTTTCTTTCTTTAACAGGCTGTGGCAGGAGGTGGGTTTTGCTGTTCATGTGTTATGAGGAACATGTGGTTTGGGGGTCTGTTAATGGGGTTTTGTTGGTGCTGTCACTTCCACTGAGGTGCTTTTTGGAATAATTTGCTCCATTCTGCTCCTGCTATTTGCAAGTGAAGAAAAATGGGATTCTGAGGCTTTCTTTGTGTCTTGTGCTGCAGGGAAAAGGAACACTAATAGCCCATGAATAATTAGTGTGTTGTTCTAAGCTCATATTCTAGATGGATGCAGTCAGTGCCTGCCTGGGCTATCACAGGGGTTTTAGGGAGCTCTGATAGCTTTGCCTCTTGCTGAGGCTCCTCGCACTGCTCGTTACAGGAGTACCTTCATCAGAAATAAACCTCAGGGACACGAGGTGCATGTTAAATGTAGGTGTGTGTGATTTTTCAAAATGCCACAATCCTCCCAGCTAAGCTGTGTGTCCTGGGGAGAGTTTCCCCCTGCTCAGTCCATCTCTGAGCTTGCACTTCACCATAAGCTGCTTTGGCAAAAGGGTTTGGTAGACGTGGAGGGTTCCTTTGCCTGATGGGTAACACAGATACTCCTGGCATGTGGCAGCACCAAGGTGGGCAGGATAAAAATGTGTCTTAAGCAATTTTTCAACCTGCTGTTGTGGGTGGCACTGAGCTGTACTAGGGCTGACAGCTTCTCTGGAGGGCAAAGGGGAAGCTCAGGGGAAATGCAGAGCCCTTGCAAGGGAGAATATGGTGCCCTTGGGGCTCAGGGGCTTTGCTGGTTAATGGCTCCTCTGGGAAAAAAGCCACACAAGGCAGTTAAGGTTTACCTGGTGGTTTATGGCTTTTCACCATTTTTTTAAATTCTAACCTAAAATGTTATTAAAATTGGTTCTAGTCACTGAATTTTAAGCTCAGCCATGGCCAAGTTCACCAGCAGTGCAGTGCCTGCAGGGCAGGGCTGCAGGCAGGGTGAGCCTGGGGGGTCTGTGCAGCCCCCACACCAACCTCTGATGTGCTGCATACACCATATCAGAGTTTTTAATTTCTTTCTTTCCCTGGTCCACTTGTCCTTATGATCATCCTTTGGATCACCATCAAGTGTCAGTGGCAGCTCCTCAGGGCCCTTAGTGTAGAGCTGCTTTCCCACCTCCACATTCAGCAGCTGTACTATTACTTTAGTTCCTGTTTGTTCTCCAGCTTCCCAAGACTCCTTTCTCATCATAGCTCTTTACCTCTTCTTGGTTTTCCTTTCCAATTTGCTCCCTTTCCACCCTCATGTCCTGTTTTGGTGCTGATTGAAGGTGGGTGGTTCTTTGGTCTCCCTTGTTCAACTTTGCAGCCTGAACTGAGAGCAGCTCACTCTCCTTCTTCCCTGCCCTCCTGCCCCAAGCTTCTGGTTTCGCTCTTGATCCTTATTTTCAAAGGCTATAATTGACACTAGGGTTGTCAGTGCCTCATTTAGGGAAGAACTTGCCTGTGCATCAGGACAGTGAATGGATCAGTGTTTGGTCACATTGATTGCTCCCATTGAACATATTGGATATTGAACAGTGTAGTCAAAAGCAAACAAAACTGGTATAATTGTTATTCTATTTGAATAGTTGTTGCCAGTGCAGGAAGAGCTGGGAGAAGCCCATGTTAGTAAGGATTGCTTTGCCAGGGCTGTTCACTGCCCCAGTCCCACCCCACTGTGCACTCTGGGTCCCTCCACAGCCGTGGGAGCTGTTTGTGTGAGTGAACAAAGAGCTGAGGGTCTGCACACCCAGGGGATTTACAGGGCGAGGAGAAGGCATCAGATACAGTGATCAGACACTGAGTACTGCCTACCCTACAAATACCCAGCTCTGTCAGCAGCTCAAGAGGAGAAAGCAGCAGTGATTAAATGTACATGTAAAGTCAGAGCAGGTTGTGTGTGGAGGTAAAAGCAGCAGAGAGAACAAGGCTTGTAGGAGGGATGGAGACAAGGAGGTAATGCAATGTGTTAAGGCTGATTTACATTATCTTGCCAGATAAAAACCCAGATCATCTGCAATTTGTTATTTACAGTTCAGCACTGTGAAATCAATTACTGAGATGCAATTTAATTAAGGCAGGTTAATGCTTAATCTAAGGCAGTAAACCCATAAGACATAATTTCAGTTTACTAATCATTGTAATGCTAATGGCTATTTGACATCTGCTCCATTAAATTGGGCAATACATTTTGGTGCCAGTTTAGCCAGTGATTTCCCTGTCCTGTTCACCCAGAACAGCCCTCCTGAGCACAGGGAAGGATTGGGCTCTAGTCATGGAGTTGTTTAATTCTTTCTGCTGCCAATGTTTCCAATAAATCTGGCCTGGGATACAGTTAACCTGCTATAAGTTTATGTTAACTTTTCTCACCAACGAGCTGAGGGCTTTCACCAGCTGTGTCACTGACCTGTCAGGTGACTTTTGGCAAGTTCCTGGCTTCTAAGTTATTCAGTAAAGACTTTCAGCTCTGAAACCAGTTGTGCCTTTGTTCTTTCCATAATATTATCAGTGTGAAGGCCCCCCTGGATCTAGCAGGAATCTGGGAAGCTGTTTGCTTCCACTTCATTGTTATTCTGCTTTTGTTTCTCATCATCCTGAGGTGGCTGTGCTTTAATAGAAACAGGAGTGAGGAAGAAGGCGGGGAGTCCAAGTATAGCAGTGCTGTGGTTGGGGAGCTGAAGGGAGAACAGCTTTACCTAAAGGGCACTTTGTGCAAGGACAGTGTGACTGTCCCCTCACTGCTGTGGCAGCTCAGCCCCAGGGGCTGCTCTGAGGATGTCCATCTGCAGCAAATACCCCAAAAGCAGTGTGAGTGAGGCCAAGGCTCACCCTGGCTGTGTGGGGCACTTGGGGCAGAGCATCTGCCCTGGCACCAGCTCCACCAGTCCCAGCTCAGCACACCCATAGCCAGGGAACCATAAACTGGTTTGGATGGGAAGGGACCTTAAAGCCCATCCCATTCCACCCCCTGCCATGGGCAGGGACACCTTCCACTAGCCCAGGTTGCTCCAAGCCCCATCCAGCCCGGCCTTGGACACTCCCAGGGCTGGGGCAGCCCCAGCTTCCCTGGGCAGCAATGGACCCCAGCCCTTGGCAGTGCTGTGCCTGGACCCTGCTGTTCTCACAACGGCCTCGGGGCACAGGGAGAGGTGTAAACCTGGGCAAGGTGAAGGGTCTGTGTGTGTCTGACATCTCTCCCAGCCAGGGGGAGCCTTCTGGAGCAGATGCTTTCAGAGCCTCTGGACACTTAAAGAGCTGTGGCTTCTCCCAGCTCAGACAGGCTCTGGCAGTTCCTGCTGGGGCAGCTTCAGCTGTGCCAGGTCTCTGCCAGCCAGGTATTGTTGTGCAAATAGCACAACTTGATCTGGGTCCACTCTGCCACCCCAGAGAGGAGTTTGAGCTGGGACTGGCATCGGGGAACAAGATCAGTGTCATCTGAAGGTGTTTTTATTTTTGTCTTGCTGCTCAGAAAACTTCTTCAAAGTTGGAAAATTTTATCACCTTTTCCCATTATTATAGTGGTTTAATATATGTAAAGTGGCTATTCATTCTAATATAAGACTAATTAAATGTTCTTCAGGTAGAAAGATAACAGAGCTTAGATTTGGGCAGCATTTTTCCCTTCTGTGTGTGAGGCTCTTGCACAATCCCAATTATGTTTTCTTCGTTCAGTGCAATCACATTTCATTACCAGCACAACCTTAACAGATGTTCTGATAGGACTTTCTGCAGAGCTGCTTCCCTGGGTGGGCCACATGGAAAAATTGGTCTTAGCTCCTTTTCACTCCCATGGACACCTGATGGGCTGTCAGGACTTTGTGCTGAACAATGATCCCCATATTGTAAAGTCTCAGATTAGAAAATAATTCTTCATTTTTAAGATAAGTTATGTGTATGTTTAACTCAAATTAGTTTTCCAGTTACAAATCCAGCTCTAGCCCTGCCCAGAGCCACAGGAGTCAGGCTGAGGAGCCTTCCTGGGGGTAGCAATGGCAATACCTCCCTTCACTAATCCCAGGGCAACTTGTTTGTCTTCTCAGACCCAACAGAATTATCTTTTATTCTCATTGATGGAGCCATCACTGTTGTCTGGGATGTTTGTGTGAGTGGGGACTTGGATCTCTTCTTAGCTTCAGAAAGTTTTTATGCTGTAATTTCTGAACTGGTATTTGTGATTAGACCATAAAAGAAGGTAATATGTGAAAAGTGTTCAACTGCTCTTGCCAGGATAGAAAACATATATTGTAATGCATTCAGAAAACAGTCCAAGGGTAGAGGATCAAGTTGTATTTGATTTTCTCATTCTCTATAATAATCATTTTTGTTGTCTTGCAAAGCTCCAGCTTTGAAGTGAGACACATAAAGATTCTGCAATACCAGCAACTGTTTCTCTTTAGCTATTTTCCAACTGATTTGATTTCCTCAATAGCATTAACTATATGGAGGACTAACAAGTTGTAATTAATGTATTCAGCCATTTTCTTTTGTGACAGGCAGGAATGTGAGTGACAGACGAAGGGAAGAAGCAGAATAGAATTGGATGCTTGAGAAGATTATCATAACATAAAAACTGACAACTCTCTGGCTCTTGAATAACATATTGTATTACACTGAAAAGGGAGGAAAAAGCTATTTCACAAAAAAGCCCAACGTGGCTTAGAAATTTTTTGAGGAGGGGAAAGATTTTCAAAAGCCTTTTTAGTGTTCGACAGACTTGAACATTGAAGCTCACAAACAGTGTCTCACGTGCTGCAGTGTGTGTACAGGGGAGTTCATTGCACGGGATGGAAGGAGCTCTCCTGGAGCCCCTTGTTCCAGGGGAACCATCCCTGGTTTGGCTGTGCCTGCCAGGGGCACGTTCTGGTTGCAGGGGTGGTTGGAACCAGCCCCTGGGGAGGGTGGGAGGCAGGAAAAGGGGGCACAGAGCATCAGCTCTGCAGTGGAAAACAGCTCCCAGCTCAGGGGTCAGAACCACAGAATCTTCTGAGTGGGAAGGGACCCCCAAGGGCCATCAAAGTCCAGCACACAGGACACCCCAAGAATCCCACCGTGTGCCTGGCAGTGTTGTCCAAAGCACAGGTAGTTCCTAAGCTCAGCCCTGTGGGGGCTGGTTCCCATTTTAGCAGCTGGGATTGCTCCTTGAGAAGGTACAGGGGATGATTGAGGAGCAGGGCTGGCTGCCTTGCCTCCCCCCTGCCATCCATCCACCACAAGGTCATCTCTGTGCTTGCCCCTTCATGTTTATTTCTGAGCCAATAAAATTCCCATTTGCTCTGGTACATTTTGTAATCCACAGCTTTCAGCCCAGAGATTGATTATCTGTATTCCTAGATAAAATCAAAGTGCAGTACTTTAAACAGATTTCCACTCAATTATTTCCCCCAGACAGCTTAAATGGTGTTGTGAAAGCCCAGATTAACTCAGGAGTGGCCGAGAGGTTCATTTGCCTCCTGGCATTGCTGCATTTAATTTTCAAAGCAATTTTAATGCTGGTTCTTTAATGTCCATCAAACAGGGGGTAATATTTGATATTCACCCTGGAATCTGGGCATGGCAGGTGAATTTAAGACAGTCAGAGGAACTCTGGATTCCAGAACAAACCAACCCCACACAGTGAGTGTGACTTTACTGCACCCTGTGCCTGTGGGATGTGGTCACACAGCCTGGACAGTAACTGTGTCCTTGGCTGAAGCCTCTCCCATTATCCAGAATTCCCTGTGCTCTTTCCACAGGCTGCTGCAGACCGAGGCTGTCACAGCTTACCTGGCTTTGGTCTGGGGATGATCTTTCCAGGCTCTTCCCATCCCATGGGAAATACGGCTGGAGAGCCAAGGCCTTGGTGAGATTTTAAAATATGTTGGGTGAAAAGTAAAATATGGTTTTGAAGCAGAAATAGAGACTTCCTGGTGGGACCTATTCCCTCTGTGTCCCTCACTGTGGGACAAGATTGTGTTCAAGGAGCTTCTTTTCACCAATTTAAATGTGTGGAAGTGAAATTCTTAAGGATATCAGGAAATAAAAATTAATTTCAAGGGGGCTGTTAGAAATTAGGATTGGAGGAGAACTTGTTATTAGCACTCGTTGTAATATTTCAATTTGAGAGTGGAGAACATTTTTGCACAAGATTTTCTCAATAGAAATATAAATTTAATCCCAGCACAATTTGAAAACACATTAATTGTGAGTTATACAGCAGATGGAGGCTTTAAAACTGTATTATTTTGCTTGATTTATTGATGTTTCATTCAGAATTTTTTTTATTTGCCATTTTCTTCTGAGAACATTCAGTGTCACATTGATAAGTGTAAGACTGAAAATTGCCAAGGGAAAAAAAAATAGATATATTTAGCCTAAACCAGACATCTGAACTTTTTGATTCATCAGTGTGTTAACATTTATTTTAGTCAGGCTTTTTTTTTTTTTTTTCCTTTATAACACTTCTTGGAATGATCAGTGATTCAAAATACCTTTTCCTTACCCAGTTCTACATGAAACCAGGGCACCATAAGTGAGTTCTTCAGTTCTGGGGAGGCAGTTTTGTAATCCAGAACATTGAGATGCTGCTCAGGGCAAGACGCATCCTCCATCTCTTTCTTGTGATATTGAAGTGTAAATTGAAACTGTGGCAACAGAGTCCAGTCTCAGTGATAAGAAATTGCAGGTGTGTATAGTATGGGATGGATTCATGCTCACAAACAGATCCAAGGTGGATTAGAGAAATAATTGGAAAAGGAACCCATGGCCAGACTCTCCCTGCAGTCAGTCACACCCAGTTCCACTGTCATTGCAGGGAGTTATTGCAGCTGTTCTGACACGGTACCACTGGGATCAGGAGACTCCAGAAGTTATAATGGCACCAAAAGAGCTGCTAAAATGTGAGTCATGATGGAGACCAGCCAAAAAGACGTTATGATGCAGGATGATGACATGTCTCCGTGGGGGATGTCTCCTCTTTAGTTGTGCCCCCATTCCCTCTGTTCCTTGGAGTGCAGGAGCGCAGGTTGAAGCACACTCTAAACAGCAGCATGTGGAATAACTGCAGGATTTTGCAGTCTCTGTCAAAGCAGCTGCATCTGTAACTCATTTCATGGAAGTTTTACTACTTTTTTTTTTTCCTTTTACCATATCATACTTGAAGCTCAATAAAGATAAACTTCAAATAATGTCAGTATATCACGGCAGATTCAAAGCCCTGCAGCCGAGCCCGTATTCCCCAAAGTGCTGTTTATGATCTGTGCTGTTTTAATGCAGTGGTAGAAGTAAAACCAAACATTTGGCAGTGTCTATATTTGCACCCTTGGGACAGATGATGGAGGAGTTATTTGCTCCAGTCTTTAATCAATTTTAGGTAAGCAGCACGAGTATACCTTGAGCATCCATATTTTCTAATTGGCTCTCTTAAATGTGAAGCCTCCCATAATTCAGCACAGAGATTTACAGAGGAGGGAGAGGGGGAGCAACCAGCACTCACCAGTTGGTGCTGTGATGGATCTGCTCCAGCAGTGCGAGTGGCAGGGGGGAGCCGTGCTCTGCAGCTCGTTTGCAGATCAAAATGCAAACCGGGGGTGATTTCCCGGTGCCGGTTGGTTCCCGGCGCCGCAGGTCCCGCCTGTGCCGGCAGCGGATGCACCAGCAATACTGATCCTTGGTGGCGCTCAGCCAGGCTGCTCAGCTGGGGCAGGGGGGAGTCTCTGGGCCAGTCAGTTCGTGTTATTCCTACAAGGACTTCTCGTAGGGTTCAACCTGCTTTGTGCACTTGGCTGGTGCAGTGTCTGTGCCATGTCTGCAGAGAGCACTCAGCTGAGCTGCAAGATGAGTCAAAGGTGGAGGTGAATCTTCTTGTAAGGTGTGTCCAAAATTATATGGGGCATGGCAATAGAGAAAAAGCATGAGAGAAGAGTGATGGTGAAAAAGGGCTTTACTTTTTTTGATGCATTTGATCCCATTTGGCTTCTCCTGGACTCTCCCCTAAAGCTCTGTAGTCTCAGACTGACCAAAGTCTTGTGTTCACGTGCCTGAGACATAATGTCAAAGCCACGTTGGATGGGTTGGAGCAGCTTGGTCTAGTGGAAGGTGTCCCTGCCCATGGCAGGGAGGTGGAACTGGATGGTCTTTAAAGTCTCTTCCAACCCAAACCATTCTGGGATTCTGATTCTGTAACAGTGTTAACAACAAAGGGTGAGTAACTGATAGAAGTTTGGAGAGTGATGTGGGGTACCCAGGGTTTGAAGTTAGGATGACAGACTAGGATACAATTAGCCCTTGCCCTGGGAATTTGACCCTTGTAAAATTACTTCAGTCAAACCAAAGCATTTCAAACTGGTGTCCCCTGAAAACCTACAGGTGCTGATTGCAGGATGTGACCCATGGGTGTGTGTCTGGGAGGGAATCTGGAATCTGGGAAGGGTCCTGTGGCTGCTGAGACCATTCAGAGGAAATGAAACCCCTAAGCATTCCACAATTGCATTTTGCCTCTCTCTTCAGTGACTCAGTGACATCAAGTTAACCTCCTGGCAAATCACCCAGGGCCATGTGACATCTTTGGATATGCACTAGAGTAACAAAGGACACTTGGACATCACCTTATTGTTTGGATGTTGTCCTTATGTTGGCCATTTCAGGGTAGTTTATTGTATTAAGCCATTCAGTAATTTTTTTTTTGATCTTTCTCATGTTCTGATTAATGGCTTTACTAGATTAATTCCCCCCCAGTAGAAAACTTTAAAATGATTTAACAACAAAGGCACCTGACCATTAATCAAAATAATGTATTTGTGCTTATCAGTATTGATTACAAGTACTGTGCTGTTTATTGCCCAGGGAGGAGAGGGGCTGCCTTTGTCTTCTTTACTCATGATTTATTCCAAATTAGTGCTGTGATTCCAAGGGCTGGATAATGACCCCTTCCCTATGTGCTGTATTAAATACGTAAAGACAACATTGTGTTTCTGAAGTGCCCAGCTCAGTGAGGCCTTTTCCTTTGGCCTCCAGATGTGCTTACATGTATTTGCTAATGACAATTTTGTTTAATAAATCCCTGTTGGGATTCCATGTGTTTGCTCTCCCAGCCCTGACCTCACCTCTGGTCTTTTGATGCCCAACAGTCATCCCATGGCCATGGCTCCTGCTGCACCACCAATCAGTTCTGGTGCTTCAGAACCAACACTCTTCTGTTCTCCTCATTTTCTCCTTCATGTGTTGCTGCCAGTCCTGGGCATTTGGCACAACCTGGGAACTTCAGGTGTTTAAGAGCCAGGTTCCTGAAGTGCAGTGAGTCTTCCCAACTCTTTCACTGTGACAGCACCCACAGAGAGCCCTGTTTGAGGCAGCCTTTTTGTACATTTTTCTTCACAATTTTCTGCATTTTCAGCAAGCTGGGACACCCTTTGTTAAGATTCAGACTTTATGCACTGATTACTTTTCCTCTGCTACAGCTTAACTTCTCCTGCACGGCTTAACTTTAAAGCCAAGTGAAAGGAAATCCAATAAAGATAAATGAGATGTCTTTAAAGGATCCAGAAGGAAATGTGGGAGCATCAGCAATGAATGTGAAGATACAGTGAGCTGAGAAACTTGAGGATGAAGGGTTCTTTATGAGGTTACATCTGTTCACAAAGGCTTGGAAGTATTTAAGATAAGTAACTGCTGTAGGAGCAACACTTCTTCAAACTCTCCTGGCTGTGATTCTCTGTGTTCCTGTCTGACCCAGGGCTGATGACAATGGAGTGGTTTGCAGATGATGCCAAGCAGTGTGCAGGAAGCTCTCACAGAGAACAGTTCAGTTTCCTGTGGAATTCCTCATGTTTGATGTGCTTTTTGAACAACCAAATCTGTTTACCTTTCAGGTCTCCTGCTGCCACTGATGACCCAAAGTTTCCACTGTTCTGAAAGACAGGTAAGTCTCTGAACTATTTATTCAAAATATTTATTCACCCCAGTGGTGGGATGAGCAGTTGAACATTACCCAGGAATGGTCACCCTCAGATGTATTCCCTGTATTTTAAAGGAGTTAATTCCTTCCAGAATTTGGGATATCACTGTTGGATTCAGTTTGACTGCTTAGGTTCTCTTACACTAAGGGTGTCTGTGGGTGAAGAACAAGAGAGGTGCTTTTTCTTCCTCCCTGGATATTTGAAGCTCTGTAAACAAATGTCATGGCTCACAATACAGGAAACCATGTGGACAAACACTCAATTAGATGAATATTTGCATCTGAGTGGTGCTCTACCTGGGACATAAAGCAGTTTTGTATCCCCAGCTCGTTTCTGTTCCCATTTGCTGCATTGCTCCCGTGGCCTGGCCGGGAGTGGACTGAGCCCCACCCGAGTTGTTCAAAACAATCCTAAGTGTGTCTGGTCTGAAAATGTCTGAGCTCAGCTGAGGTTGAAGGAGAGTTACCTGGGTGCTCAGTTCCCCAGAGCTGTGCTGGGAAAATCCAGGCACACCTGAGATATATATGGTGTCAGTGACTGCTGACCCTTGGTTGGCTCTGAACAAAACCTCTGTATTTGTGTCTGGACAGGGCTGGAGGAAGGGACTGGCTTACAGCAGTGCCAGGGCAATGGGTGTGCCTGGCTTCGTGCAGAACCTTTAAATCAGTCAGATAGAGCATTGCTGAGGAGGGGGTGGCTCCTCTCTTTGGCTCTGCTGAAGGGCTACAGTTCTCAGGGCGAGGGGTCACACTCCCAGACTTCCAGCTGGGGATGGGTGAGACGTTCTCTGTTTCACCCCAACTTCACCAGATAGTGAGCTCTTCCAAGCTGGGAATGCAAGGTCAGCATTTTAGATGGTGTTCCATGATTGCTCCAAGGAACAGCTGACCATACCCCTGAGAGCCTTGTTTAAGGAGGAATATTCTGGATTCCAAGGCCAGCTGCCCTGGGAGCAGGCTGGGGGTGACGTTTCAGGAGTGAGTCACAAAGCTCAGGGTCCACTGTGTTTGCTCTCCCGTGGCTCTAACAGCTTGCCTCTCTCCTGCTGGTTTGTAATTCCCTGTCCAAACTCCCTATAAATATCCCAAATGCCAGGACTTCTTCCTTTCTTTCAAAGCCTGTTCTACACTATCTGTTTAATAAGATCTGTGCTTGAGCTGTCAGTCCTGATTACACGTTCCCCTCAGTTTATATTGCTTCTTCCCAGTGGTCACCAGCACAAATGTCTCCGTGAATCTTAATGCATTTTCTTTTCTCATAATGTATAAATGCCTGAAAACTGATCAAAACAACCATCCTACTTTGATTGTGTATTTTATTTCTGCTGAAAGGTTCAAATGTAATGAAAATAAAACGTTCAATGAGCAAACACAGATTTTCCAGAAGAAACAGGCACATTTAACTTGTTTTGAAAGATGGATGAACACTATTAGTTTTGATATATTCTATATATATCTCCTCACTTGACAATTGTTATTTAAAGATTCAGTTCTGGGTTATTGCTGCACTTATGTCGTAGAGTCGTTTTACACCAACGCACGGATCAGTAACTTAATTATAAATCAGTGGGTTTAAGCCAAATGTAATGGAAATAATGTTTCCTCACCCGGAGTCTGCTGAGTCTCGCATGTGGGAATGATCTGGTGGCGAGGGGGGTGTTCCACACGAGGCAGAGCATCCCGAGGTGTGGAGCCTGGGTGGGTTTTGGTCTGGGTTGTGGTTCAGGGCAGTGTTGTGTGAGTCCTGGTGGCAGTGCCTGTGCCAGCACGGGCCTTTCCTGAAGCTGTGGCTCTGCCACAGAAGTTCTAATGAACATCTGCCTAAACTGGAGCAAAACAGAGAGCAAAATTGTATACAGAGCTGTTTCTTTATACTCATGAAAACTTTGTTATTCATCCCTAATACCAAGAGTATCTGTGTTTAACAGATATTTTTGATCAGCTGTGAGACCGTGTTTGTAACTTGTTAGCCACTTGTGCCATGTCAGGGGATGTCTGTGTTTATTAACACAGGAAGAGGGGGCCCAAGCAGGAGTTGAAGGGACTGAGGTGGATGCTCTGACTCCATCTCTCTGCCAGCAGATCTGCACCCAGAAAAACACCCCCTGCCTCGCTGGGGCTGCTTCTGAGTAATGCTCAGCACTAGTGAGGAACCATAAATCCAGGTTTGGAGTTATGAAGCAGGGCCTTGCTGAAACTCTTTTCCATTAAAATCCAATGAAAATGAACGATGGGAATCCCAACTTCCTAGTGGTCCCAGACCAGAGGCAGCACATAAGGTGAGGGATGTACAGCACTGGGATTCTTTTGGTCCTCCCTTTGTCTTTGGTTCCTTAGTTGCCAGGTTAGTAACTCCCAGGTGAGTGGGGGATGCCCTGCAGGGAGGAGGCAGAGGCTGATGTCTCTGCACCTGAAGGCAGGTGGTGCAGGGCTGTGCCAGGCACATCCCAGGAGATGGCAACCTGCAGATGCAAAGCTTCAGCCCTCCTGGGCTTGGGATGAAGTGGAGGAAGGCTGGAGAGCTGCTGTGCAGAGCAGTTCTGAGATGTCTCCTCTGGGAGAGTCAAAAGGGGTGCTGGTATAAAATATTACAGGATATTACTTTTACACTTCATTCTTTAGCAGACAAAGTGATAGGTATTGTTCAACCCGAGCCCCTTGATGCATACTATTGTTAATATTAATTTTAAACCCTTTCAAAACCATCTTCAGAACGTCTATTAAAATATTTAATTGCAAGGTGCTTTTTTTTGCTTCATCCCTCTCATGTACATTGTTCTTTAGAAAGTGAAGTGCTTGTGACTTTGACAGGCAGGGAGGGGAAGTGATCAAAGCGTGTGAGAGGGCAACAGCAGCAAATCCCTTGGAGCTCCACGTCTGGGAGGTTCACTTTGGTTTGCTGGGGGATTTGTAGGACTTGGGAAAGCAACTGATTGCTTGTAATTCAGAATTGTACCTGAAAACTCCCAGTTCTCTTTATCGACTGTGGTTGTGGATCTCAGCACACCAGCAGGGGGGGAAGGAGAGGAAATATTCACTGCTCTCCAACCCGACAGATCCTCTGAGCTGGAGTACCTGCCTGTCACTGACTTCTCGTGGGAAATAAATACTGTGTCACACTTTGGGGCTTTCAGAATGTCCCCTCATACCTTTCTCCTAGTTCTCCTCTTTCCACACTGATTGGATTGATTCTAAGAGCTGTGGATGCCCTTGCCTGGAGAACTGAAGAGGTTTAGGAAGCAAAGGGCCTGCGGGTGGTGGCAGAGGGAACTCGAGCAGCTCTGGAGTCAGGGACACGTTGTGCCACGGGAAGGATTGGTGGGGAACTGAAGGTGGGTGGGAAATCCGGGAGAGACTGACTATGGAACGGCAGAGGTGCTCCTGGAGGAAAGGAAGAAGCACAGGCACCAGTTTAGGTGTGATGAGCTCTGGAGAAGGGGACCACAGCAGAGGCAGGGAGTTGGATCCCTTGGGATGATGGTCCTTGGGATTAGAAAGGACAGGTCCTGAGAGAGAAGCCACACACACAGAGCAGCTGAGCATCCTCTGGGTGAACCCATTCCATCCCCAGGGGAGGCAGGAGAGAGCAAACACAGTCAGGGCAGAACCAGGAGCTGCTTTGGGCACGAACATCTGAAGTGGTACAAAAGCACTTGACAAGGACTGAAGGTGAAGGCACAGCACAGGCACATAATGGTAAAATCAAGAGCCTCAGGCAGAAAGTGTTGTTTGGTTTAGCAAGTGAGGTAAAAAGCAGGAAGAAATAGTGCTACAAATACACTGGAAATAAGATCAGAGAGGAAATACATATCTAGTGGCTGCTTACAGAAGCACTTAAAATGCCTTGATAACATGGTTAATTTTGACCAGAGGGTAGAATAAGGACCAGAACAAACACACAAGAGTTTGTTTGGATCTGCTGTATAGGTCAGGCCACAGGATCTGAGGAAATTCTCCTTAGAATTAGAAAGAATTAATCAAAACTATTTCGGAACAAGGAACAATTATTTTTAATAGCTTGTTGAGCTCAGAGGTGGTCTCAGAACTATCAAAATGCAAATATAGATCCTAAATATAAAAGATAAAAGTACAGTCTAGTGTATTATTGATTAAAAAGCCTAATGAGTTCTTGGAAAGACTCTGAAATGAATAATGAGAAAAAAAAAATCAATCCAGAACTCTCGGAAGAGGCAACTAAATCAAAACAGAACAACCACTGTGGATTGGTCAAAAGTGAGTCAGACGAATCTAATTAACTGACCTGGTGGTAAGAGGAGAGCAAATAGTTATGATACACCTTTCTTGTATTTCCAGGTAAGCCAGGGAGATGTGTCTCAGTGTAGATGCACAAAGAGCTGCTTGAGAAATTAATTTCAGTGGCAGCTCTGTCAGTATTTGCCTGAAGATCTGGGAGAGCCTTTCCAGTGAGAGTCCCAGAGGGAAATGCTTTGCTCTCCAGTCTCTTCTCTATTTTAATTAGTGATTTGTAGGATGAAGATCTTATAAAAGATATGGATGACATGGAGCAGGGGGGATCACGGGAACTGTGGGGGTCAGAACTGAAATAAAGAGGAAAAATGGAGATGTTTCTGAAAAGCCCAGACTGAACTGCAATGATGTGAAGTTTGAAGTGGTGAGGGGGAAAGGCAGAAAGGACTCAGGGGTTTGGAGTGGCTGACAAATTAAGCATGAATCAAAAGTGCAAAGCTCTTGTCGAGGAGGCAAACTCCATCTGGAGTGCTGGAACAGAAGGGTCAGGGGCGAGGAGAGCCAGGCCATGGTCCTGCTCTGCCCTCAGGCTGGGCTCTGGGGGGAGCACTGAAACCCAGAGAGGTCTTCTGCTGCTCTGTCAGGGGGTTGCTTCAACTCATGAGCAGTCTGAGCAAGGAGGCATCTATTTACCATCATTGGAAAATTTGTGACAAGGATTTGATTTACAAAATGATAACGGAATCAGAAGGATTCTGCCTCTGTGAGGATGTGCAGCATCAAAATGTGCTGCTGCAAACAGGCCCAACAAACCACAGGCAAAACCAGGGAATCAAAACAAAGCTAGCTATTAAAACCTCTTCATTAACTTTAACCTGCTATAACTAATAATTTTTTACAATCTTAACCTGTCTGTGGCTGCAGTTTTGCTCTGTTCCAAGGCAAAGCTGGTGGCTGCTAACACAAGGTACAACCAGCAACAAAAATTAGCATCTTGGCAGGGTGATAGGAATTCATCCAGAAAATAAAATGGGTGACATTTGCACCATCTGCTGCAGGTGAATCAGGAGAGGGGAGCAGCTGAGACCTGGAGATGCCAATACTGAGATGCTACTGGAGGGGAATGGTGGCCAAGGGGCACAGAGGGTGTGGGCAGGCTGGGCCAGAAGTGTTTCCCAGACATTTCCCTTCTGACCTGTCTTCTTCCTTTCCATGTCTGAGAACCATTAGGGTGCAGTGGTGATGTAGAAGGTGGAGATGTGGTTCTTCCCTCGGTGCAGCTCTGCAGTGCTTGGAGGGACACATCCCTCAACGAACTGATCAAACACACATTTCCATCTGTGCTCCCAAAAGCTTTCCCGAGCCAAGCTGGCTGGAAATGTCTGTGCTTCCAGCCCAAGCTCAGCCAAGGCCAACTTATATTTACTCATTCTTAGGCAGTGTTGTCTCAGGATTCTTCTCCTGTCCCAGGGCTCACCCCTGGTGTGTTTGCAGAGAGCAAACGTTCCCCCCGGAGCTGCCTTTCCTCTGGCTGAACAACCAAGTCATGTCATGCTCTGTGCTGTCTGTAAGGTACCAGGCTTGATCCTCTCAGCCTTATTTACATGAAATAAAACTTTCCTGCACAGTTGGCACTTCTGATGTCAATGGGACAGTCCCTGGGAGAGGTCACTAATCAATAGGTCTCCTCCAAAGCCCCCAAGGTCAGTAGGAATTTTATTTTTCCATCATTGAACTCTGAATGGAAGCCAGCCAGGGTGGTGATGGGAGGAGCTGGATTTGGAGTTTATAAATGCAGTTGTCACTGAATTCTTGGGGGTGAGATTGAGCTGGGAGGAAACCAGATGAAGCTTTGATGTTTTAGTAAGAGCTGCCCAGCTGAGTTTTGTGCAGGATCTGAAAAAAGTTACACCTGCAGTTTCCCACAACCCCAGAGCAGCCCTTCTCACAAAAAAAAAAAAAAAAAAAAGATGTTTCAGGTGTAGCTGACACCCTCACCTCACTTGATCTGTGGGCAGTGTGATGGTGGGGAGAGGCAGAGGGCTGACAGCATCTGCTCTTCCTCTGCAGCATCAGGAGTGATAGAAAATGAGCTGGAAAGCAAAGATGTTTCTCCAGTTCTGAGACATAAAGCCCAGAGCAGAGGGCCCTGTTTTTCCAGGGGGGCATCCACAGCAGTGGGGGCAGCCCTTGGCCTTCCTCATCCTCACCCTGGGCCATAGGAGCTTGACCTCAGCACCCCCAGGGCTCAGAGCACATCCTCCTTCCTGAGAATCCTCCTCCTGTCTGACCCTCTGGAGAGCTGTGCTCCCTCTGCCAGCGTGGGAGAAGGGGTGTGTGAAACCTGGCAGTTCGTGAAGTATGTGAAAAATGGGATTTCAGTCAGAAGACTGATGGAAACAACTTTTAAAGCCTGTTAAACCCTGGGTGCTGACATTTGCAGCAGGGAGCTTCTGGCCTTGATGCTCTGAAGTGACACTTTTCTTCCTAAACACTGCCTCGTGTTTGTGTGCTGAGAGCAGGGTGACAGTTACCTGACCCAAAAACCAAGGGGTGAAAAGTGATCTCGTGTGGAATGAAACGTTTTATTTGATTGAAACACTGAAGCCACGAGGTTTCTTATGGTGTTTGGCAGGAACCAAGTGCAGCCTCAGACACGGGGCCCAGCAGGATGAGTCCTCCTCTGCCAGAGCTTGTCCATGTGCCCGTCCCCCTGGAAACACTGAGCCCACCTTGGGACCTCCTTGTCTGCTCTGCCAGCCCTGGCCTAGGCTGTGCCACAGGAACTGAGCAGCAATACTTGGATTTGCTGCAGGAAAGCACGTGTGTCCCCAGGGGGTGCTGCCCTGGCTGCTGTGGGGTGCTGAGCACCCCTGGGTCCTACAGTGTCCCACACTGCTCCTGATGGATGGAGCTGTGCAGGTGGGGAGGCACAGTCAGACTTTGTACCTCTGGAATAACCTGGGAATGACAGGAATTCTCATGTATTTCCTATTCAGACAGTTCCCTCTACCCAACTGAGGGCCAGCAGGGCACACCAGGATGGGAAGTTGGTGCAGTGTTTTCCCCAGTTCACTGAACCATTTAAAGCAGGTATTGACTTGGACATTATCATAAATTGTTTTACACAGTGAGGGACCTGGGCAGTGGGGTGAGTGATTGATGGGGAGGGGAATGGGGACTGCTCCAGAGAAACCTGACATCCAGCACAGGGTTTATTTTATTCAGTGCTGTTGGGGGTGATATTATTGTTCCTGTTTGTAGTTTCTCCCTGAGAGAGACTGAGGTGGGAGGAGATGTTCATGGAATGCTGGGGCTGGGAATGGGGCAGGGGCTGGGCTGGAGTGAGCTACTGCTTCCCATGAGAGTCTTCCTGAGAGCACTTCAGGACTGCAGGTGGGATTAAAAACATTTCACAGAATCACAGAATTCCCTGAACTGGGAAGGACCCACAAGGACCATCAGTCCAACCCCTGGCCCTGCCCACGACATCCCAACAACCCCCCTGTCCCTCAGAGCTCCTGGGGCTCTGGCAGCCTTGGGGCTGTGCCCACTGCCCTGGGGAACCTGGTCAGTGCCAACCACTCTCTGGGGGAAGAACCTTTCCCTGAGATCCAGCCTGAACTGAAGGTTAAGCACCAGAGGGTCACTCTGCAGCTCCTGGCAGAGGACATGGGCAGCTGTGCTGGAGCATCCCAATGGTGCTTCTCAATTCCAGACCTTTAGACCTGCACTTCATTTAAAACTGGCCACGTGTTTTGATAAATGTGTCAAACATAGAAACGGGGAAGAGAGAAGTAAGTTGCCAATGTGACCTCCAACCATTCCTGCCAGTACAAACATCACTTTTTTTGTATCTTTTAAACCATCTTAGGTTCAGCTAAGAAGTGCTTAAATTTATTTTTATGGATTTAATTTTTAAATGCTTTCACTTGGAAAAATTACTTCAAATTTATGATTATTTTCTGTGAAATTTGCTTTTTTCATCTGTCCCATGGTTTAAAAGTTGACTGCTTACTCAAGAGAAAACCACTTTGATGTCATGGAAGTAATGAACACTCTAAAGCCCCTAAATAAAGAGACTTTTGAAAACTTTCAGTTTTGTTCTCAAAATGGCTGATAATGTCATTTATTTTTCTTCATTCCTTTTTTCACTGCTACAAAAAGTACAAAAAGAAAGGGGAGAGCAAACAATACCATGGGAATAATAACTGAAATATTTTTATGGGAATTAATCTATCTCTGTTCTAAAAATGAGCAAGAAAAGCAGAAATAATTCTGTGAAACCAGTAGGAAAAACTCACATGTCTGTCCCTGTCCCTCAGTTGTCAGTACTTGGCAAGGGATGGAGATCCCACACGTGGGATGAAAATGTACAAATGTGATGAGTATGTCATGAAGGAATACTAAAAGAGGGGAGATTTAGATGAGATATTAGGAAGAATTTCTTCCCTGGGAGGGTGGGGAGGCCCTGGCACAGGTTGCCCAGAGAAGCTGTGGCTGCCCCATCCCTGGGAGTGTCCAAGGCCAGGTTGGAGGGGGCTTGGAGCACTGGGTTAGTGGCCATGGCTGTCGGGGCATTGGTGGGGTGTCAGCTCAGAGATGTTCTGTAGTGAGGAAGCTCAGTGTGGTGGGGTTGGGGCTGGAGAACTTTCCTTACAGTCTTCCAAACTGACCTCTTGCAAATTAGGTTACAAAATTCTCCTGACTTCTCAAATTAGACTATAATTCTCTTTGCTCAGGAATTTAAAGGGAGTTGATAAAAAGATACCAAGAAACCAGAACCCACAGAGTTCCTTTTAAGTGGTTCCCATGGTACCTCCCCCTGCCTGGCAGTAGCAAGTGCCTGTTTCTAGTCTGGGTTTAGTTGGTTTCTGGTCCCCTGTGCCTTGTTATGCTTTTTACTTTGATTTTCAAAGCTACCTCTCCTCAGAAACGCCTCTCTGGATAGATTTTGGACTCAGCTTCCTCTTGGGTAAAGCAAGTAGATTGAGATTCTCAAGTCACAAATCCTGAATAACTTTGTGTAACTTGTTTCCTAAGTCTTTTTCTGTGCTCTCCCTTGGGACTGTGCCAGGGAATAGCCCCCTGCATCCCCCATGCATTTTTATAGAACCTTTGGAGTGGCCAAGGCCAGGAGGGGAAGGGTGGCCACTGTTCATTTCATGCTCTGCAGCTGGAAGAGCAGTAAATGTGGAGAGTGACTCCCGGAGCTCCGACAGCTTTAGTCTCTTCCTCGCTGTGTTTTCAAGGAGGAATCTGTGTCTCCATGTGACTGCAGCTCTGGCTGCCTGTGCCCAGACTGCCAATGCCCACTGAGTGATGTTGCCTCTGTTCTGCAGCACTGACTCAGGAGGAGGCTCCTGGATCCCTGGGAAGGTCTTGGAATGTGGTTTATATGACCTTTGAGACTTGTGAGCTTAGTGCCAGACCTCTGGATAGATGGGTCACTGGAGTGGTTCCTGCTGAAACCCCTCAGTCAGAGGGGGCTCAGTCAGGGGTAGGAAACACTCCAAGAAAAACTGTTGTGGAGATGGGAATGATTGTGCTCACAATCAGTTCAAAGTGGAGATGTTCTGTGAGCTGATGGAGAAAACTAGGAAAACCAGCAATGCTCGAGGCTGTGCCTGGTGGTGGATGCAGCTGGAGCTGCTCTGGGGCTCCAAACAGTGTCTGTGTGTTTGTAACAGGAGTTTTTTCCCAGTCTCTGCTGTGTTCCTGCTATTTTTTCCCCCAGTATTCCCTTGTTTCTCTATTTCTTCCTTTCAGACTTGGATTCATTTTCCTTTCAGCTGTAGATTGCTGAAACTTTCCCTGGCTGTATTTGAGCAACCTTGAAATTTGGCTGAGCCTTGGTTTCCCTTTGGCTGCTCACTCTGGATCCTGTTGGTGGGGTCAGTTCTTCCAGCACAGCAGAATTGCTTTCCTCAATGAATGTAAGAGCCCACAGTTATTTTTCGTTCCACTTCTTTTTACTCAAGCTGGACTGATTTGAAGTCTTGTAACAGTGTCTCTGCACACATAGATTTGACTTACAGAATGACAGAACCCATCAGGAGATGGGTTTTCCACATCCCTTGAAGTGTTTGAGGCCATAGTGGAAGGTGTGGCCAGGGCCAGGGCAGGGGGGTGGAATGAGATGACCTTTGAGGTCTCTTCCAACCCAAATCCTTCTGTGATTCTATGAGGTTATATCCCCTCTGCAGCTGGACCAGGCACAGTTCTGCCAGGCATTCTGTTCTACAGAGGAGTGTGTTTCTGTACAGACACAGGAGATATTTTTTTATCCCCCAAAAAGGAGCTATTTTGCACAGTGAAGCTTTTGATGAGATTTTTAATTATTCTCCCAGGCCAGAAAACAACACAAGCCCATCTTTAGTGTGATACATTGTCATTGCTCCCCCAGTCACTAATCAAATGGGATTTACAATTAGGGATTTCTTGTTGAGCTGGTAGAGGTGAAGCTGAACCCTGTGGGATGACAGGCACAGTTTGGCACGGGAGCCCTTCCCTAGGGTGAGGTGGCACGAGCAGGACACGTGTGAGTGTTGGCTCCCAGAGCAGGAACTCAGCGAGGGCATTTCTCCCGTTCTCTGTCGTGAGCTGCCCTGTGTTCTCACTGTCTTTAATGTGCCTCTGATGCACTTGATTTTATTGATACAAACCTAATGAACGGTGCATGATTTGTGTGGAAGAAGAATCATCTCCATCCGTTTCTCTCTGCCTGAGTCAGCACTGTGATGCCTTAGTGCCAGATCATTAACCCACTGCTGCAGATGCTGCAGAGGCACAGAAGCAAAACTCATCACCTGCCTTGTGCCCCAGTCGAGCAGGGAGCAAGGGAGGGATGGAGGTGGGAGGAGCAGAAATCCACGGCTGGGGACAGTAATACACAGCAGGGGTCAGAAATCCATGGCTGGGGACAGTGTGAACCAGCATCAGAAACCCCAGTGTCAGCAATAATCTTGTGGTGGATGTGGTTTTAGATGTACATTACAAATGCAAGTAGTGGATGTTCCTTTGCTTGTTTTTCAGTGTATTTTTTTCTATTTGGGAAGGGCTTGGCATGAAATAGTTGGGTTTTATTTGCACAATGGGGAAGTGGTTTGATGGTCAGATGAGGAGCAAGGAAAAGGCACCAAGATACCTGCGTTCAGATGTGGGAAGCAGGGCATGGAAACAAAGGCTGCATCAGCTTCCCGAGGTCTGAGTTGATGTTTCCAGCCATTCAGAGCATTGTGACAGGCTCAGCAGGCCCTGTCCTGGACTGTGTGTGGCACATCCATCACATCTCAGGGCTGCCCAAGCTGTGTTCCTGCAGGCTTTGTGCCTGCTGGTCCGTTTGGCTTGTCAACATTTTCAGTACAAAATCCAGGCTGGTGTGAGCAAAGTCAAAATGTTTGTGTTTTCTGAGCTGACAGGCAGCCTGTTTCTGTACCCACCTGGTGTTCAGGAGACTAGAGGGTCTACCAGACCTCTAGAAATGGTGCTGCCAGAGAGTCCAGCCTGCACAGCTCCCTGCAGCCTTCAGCCTGCTGTTGATAAGTAATTTTTTTTTAAAAAAGGGTTAAAAAAGCATTTTTCATTGGGATGATCTGTGAGCATTTGCACTGACAGAGCTTTTCCAGGTGGTTCTGGAGATCTGTGTGTTCTCAGTGTTTGTGCTCGTGCCACCACCCGAGGCTGGTGCTTTGTTCCCAGCCCTGGCAGGCTGGGCGAGGGGACGCCCCCACGGGGTGCAGGCATGTGACAGGGGACCCTGGAGCCATCTCTGGGAGCACTCTGGCACTGTTCCTGACAGCCCCATGCTATCTCCTGGTGCAGGGTCACAGGGATGAGGAGCCCTGCATGACAAACCCACTAATTCAGCTGTGACACTTTTTGGAGTCCAACGAGTCAGGCCGAGAGTGCCCGGCCTGGCACAGTGACCGATGTCATTGCAATTAGCATTTCAGCTGGCCTATTGATTCAGCCCAAATCCTGGCAGCAGTGTTTGGACACTGTTTAATTTGCAAACAGATGCCTCCACCAGCTGCTCTCCCCGTGCAGATGTTTCCCCCTCGGAGCAGTGCCAGTGAGGTCGTGTGGGAGTGTGGGGCTGCCCGGATGGACTCGGGGCACTGCCTGGGGCTGGGCTGCCCACAGCATTCCTGGGAAGTCTTTTTTCCGGCTCCTCCCTCTGCAAGGGCTCATTCCCACACAGCTTGGTGTGTGCCCGTGGGTGCCCGCTGGGTGCTCGGTGGGATTGTGCAGTGGGACCCGGGGGCCCAAGCCCTGCTCCTCCTTTCTCAGCCTCACAACTGGTTTTGTTTGCTGGAATGGGCCCAGTTTGCAGGGCCCTTGGTTAATACTGTCTCTGAACGCTCCCAAACCCTGCTCACCTGCTGCCACACGAGCCCAGGGGCAGCAGCCCAGCTCGGTGACCTGGAAAAACCACTGAGTTACTGAAAAACCTCGTCCTAAGGGTGGTCCTATAAAAATTAGCAGCAATTAGTATTATTTGTGTCAGAAGTCTGAATCAGAAGGAGCAAAAAGTTTGTGAATTTCACCAGGGAATTGCGAGGGGGATGTTTGGGAATCCAAACAAGCCCCATTGACTCCCCTGTGGTGGTCACTGGCTGTGCCACCAGCTCTGGGCTCCTCTCACCAGAGGCTCTGCAATCTCCACCACTCCCAGCAGGACCTGGTAAAACTCTTTGCTTGCTTTCACTACAGATCTGAGCTGTTATTTTCCTACCAGCGTTGGAGCCTGTGGTGTCCCCTGGAATGTGTTATTCCAGCAAGGCATATGGTTGCTATAACTACCAGCCTGGTTTGGCTCTGACATGCTCCTCATATGCCTGATGGGGCAATGAGCTTTGCACACAAATTCATCCCCCCTCCTTTGTATTTTCTTCCTCTTGCTGCCCCAAATGCTTATTGCTTACCTGCCACACAGAATGCATGTGTTTATTTACTTATTTATATTTAAATTCCAGATTGGATGATAAAGGGCTAAATCAGGGGATAAATTGATACATTAGAGAATAAATTAGACATTATAATCTAGAAGTAAACAAATAGTAAATTAGAGAATAAATCATCAGCAGTGCTCTATCACCTGTATGTGAAAAACCATGGAATGAATCTTGTTGGATTCTTTTCTTTCCATAACAGTCCAAATGAAAAAGCCACGTTTGCAAAGATTAAATCTTGTTGCACTTTGCGCATGATTTAAAGATCTGAAAGTGAAAGAATCCTTTGATTTTCAGAAAAGAGAGGGAAAATTACTACCAATCATGACCCTAATTTGAGTTACAAAATGGGCTCTGGTGGAGCTTTCCTTGGGTTTGGTTTGTCAGTTCTGTTTTTACCTGCCAGCAGAACATCTTCAAAAGAAAATCTCTCCAGACAAATAGCAATTACCCATCTAGTTATTCACCAAGGACACCATGATAGCAAGATTTACAGGAGTTCTCACCATGTGAATTATTTTGGGGTCTATCCAGCCTGTTGTAAAGTTAATTTATCATCAGCTGCATTGTTTGTTCCAGAACTTTGTTGCTGGCTCAGGTCTCTCTGGATTGGATTTACACCCATCAGTAGGTATTTGTAGAAATATTGACAAATCACAAGTACCTTTGGGTTTGGAGTGGATTTGGGGATCTCTGCTTCAAAAGGGATCTACTTTCTGCAAACAGCTGCAGCCAGGTTGCAAAGAGCCCAGCAGTGTCACGGGCCATGCTGGGATGAGACCTGGAGAAACAGGAGTTGTAGCTGCAGACACACCCAGTCCAAATGAGCAGCTTGCTATGATGTGACACCCTGAGAATGAAGATGTCAGTGTGGAGTGACACCTCCTGGGACGATCCCTGTGCCGGGGCTTGTTGGGAGCACGCCGTGTGTTCAGCCCCTGCTGGCTCTGGGTGGTGGAGCTGCAGCCAAAGCTCTGCCCTGCCCGCTGAGGATGGTGCCAATGACACCCCATCGCTGCAGCCCTGCCTGGAGATGGAAATACAGGCACAGAGAATGCTGCTCTGCGTAGTTCAGCGTTCTAATAATATTTGTTTGTGTGGAGGATAATGAAGTGTAATCATTGTTAAATTTGTAAATGAAGTTAATCCCTGGTATCTGTCATAAATATGGAAAGACTTTGAAAGCTGCTGAATCCAAGGCTTAATTCTAAGTGGGTTCTGCCTGACACTGGAAGAAAATTTGCCACAGAGGCTTGGCCTGCCCCGAGGACTCGCTCTGAGCTGGGTGAAGTGGCAGGAGGTGGTGATGAAGGTGAGGACATGCTTTGCAGAACAGGGCTTGGGGACTTTCTGGGAGGGACCACGTGAAACACTTTCCTCCCTAAAGGCCAGTCCTGGTGCAATAATAGAAATAAAACAAAAGCAGTGCTTTTATTCCTGGTTTATAAGGGCAGGAGAGATCCACAGATGGTTCAGTGTGCTCTCTCTGTGTCACAGAGAAGTCAGTCTCCTCACTCATCCCATACCCAGCCTGGCACTGCCTTTGATGGTGAATCCCCTTTGGAGAGGTGCCCAGCTGGGTCTGCAGAGCGAGCAGAGCATACAAAGCTGGGAAGAGGTTTCACTCCAGAAGGTGGGAAGACAGGTCTCTTCATCAACAATGTCCATTAAAAAGATGCCATGCATTTGTCCTAGGCCCTTTCTAGGGAAAAAACCACAGTTAGCAAATTTAAACTTTAAACCCAAGTGTACAAATACAGCCACCTCCCAGTGAAACTGCCTGTTCCCAGCAGAGTGGCTGTTTGCACGTGTCTCTTACACGGCTTGTTCAGTCACAGGCTCTTACCTGCAGGTGTAAGCAGCTGTCACCTCAGGCTGTGGAGGTGCCTTTGGAAACAGCCTGTGTTTGCACCCCCAGGATCAGCAGGAGTGCCTGGCCCCCTCAGCACGGTGTGAGCTGCACTGAGGATTTCTCAGAAGGCCCGTTCTTAGCCTTTAATAAGAACAACTTCAGTACAGTGAACAGCAATATTTTCAGCTGCTCCTCACTGATTTTCATTGCCAACCCCCAGATGGCCATGGAGCCGAACTGAAACAACTGGAGCAATTAGAAGCCCTGGGTACCCTGTAGGCTCCTGCTCAGAATGATCCCAGCCCTCCGAGGCAGAAGGCAGGTGGCTCGCTTCCTTCTCATCATTTTTCATTTTTGTTTACCTCTGTGTTCTCAGACACAGGCCGGGAGTGAAACTGGGAGAGCCAGAAATAGCAGGAAATATGGTCTGGCTGAAAAGGGTTGTTGGGACTCGTCCTTTCCTTGCATAAAGCTCACAGGGATTTGCATGTGCAAATGAGAGCGAACACGGGGACATTTAAACAGCAAACTCCAGTGAGTAAGTTACTGTTGGAAGCACAGGTGGGAATGCTGGGGCTGGGAATGCTGGCTCGTGCTGCTCACCGGTGAGGAGCTCTCTGGAGTCTGTGTCAGGGCAGGGTCAGGTTGGATCTCAGGGAAAGGTTCTTCCCCCAGAGGGTGGTTGGCACTGCCCAGGCTCCCCAGGGCAGTGGGCACAGCCCCAAGGCTGCCAGAGCTCCAGGAGGGTTTGGACAACGCTCTGAGGGACAGGGTGGGATTGTTGGGGTGTCCTGGGCAGGGCCAGGAGTTGGACTGATGATCCTTGTGGGTCCCTCCCAGCTCAGGTTATTCTGTGCTTCTGGGTCAGACCACCCAAAATTTGTTCCACTGACTTCAGAAGCCTTCTGTGCTCCTGGTTGAGTGTGCCTGGTGCTGGCACAGTTCTGTGTTCTGTGCTGTCCATGTGAAACACAGGTCAGCCCCTCTGGACATCTGCCATGTCCTGTGGTAAAATTCCTGCTCTTAGAGTACAAATCTGTGGACATTAACAAAACTCTGAGCAGTTGTTACATGTGAGCAAACAGCCCTTGGAGCAAATGTCTGATGATTCAGTGAGGTCTGTTAAGGCAAAAACCTGCTGGTAGTTCACTGAAATCAGTCGCCTGTTGTTTAATTCCTTTTAAATTTGCTTTTAAGTACTGCATTCTAAAACTGTGATGCAGATGCTGAAGGAATTAAAGAGCTGGGATTTTGTGGTTTTTCTGGTCCTGGTGTGGTTTAGTGGACACGGAGGTATTTGGTCAAAGGTTGGACTTGATGGTCTTGAAGGTCTTTTCCCACCCTAATGATTCTGTGGATTATATGTGCACACACAGGTCTGTACCAGGACCCTGCATTTGATATTTTCTTTGTGAGTATGTACCAGTATTCTTGCAAATTATCAGAGAAACATCCTGAATGTAAAATGAATTGAAAGTACAAATGTTCCCCGGGCTTTGGTTTATTTTTGGTCATTCTGCAGTACTGCAGCAATGGTCTGTTGGCATTCTAGGTGCCTGGAGCAGGTGCTTTGTACGTGTGTAACCAGAGAGATCCGAGGGAAGGCCCTGGCAGCCGTGAGGGAACAGTGGCATTTGCTGGGGAGTGTCCATTCCTTTCTCCAAGGGTTTAGTATTTCATCTGTGCCTCTTTAATATAAAGTGCTGGAATGACCAGAAATTCGTATTAATTTTCGGTCTTTTTTCTGGCCCAGTGACCATCTAATTAATCATGTCAGCAGTACTCCAGAGCAACAACTGGCACAATGCAATCAGCTTGTTTGGTTTTACTGTGTGGACACTGGAGCAGGTTTAGGATGGAAAAAATCAGATTTTGCATTGTGTTGATGGAAAAGATGCATTTTTTCATCCGCCTCCCCCACACATGAAAAATGTCTTTTTTTCCCCTCACTATAGATTAGATCCATGTCAGGCTGTTGGCTGGTTTTGTGGTTACAGGAATGAAGACTGAAAATTACATGATCACAAAAGTTTGGTTGAACCCTACTGGAATCTCCCGACTGGCTAATCCATAAGGAAAAAAAGATTACCGGCTTCTCCTTTTTTGTTTACCTTAAACAAGTGCTAAACAGGTGAACAGGGAATCTGGGTTTGCCCTGTAACTGGTTCTCCCCAGCACAAACTGCAGAAATAACAGCTGGAATTGAGGAAATTCTTAAATTAGCTTCATTGCCTGAATTTGCAGTTCCCATTAGTTCACTCCTCAGCTGACAGGACTCGTGTGCCCATGGTGTCCACAGGAATTGGGGATGTCAGGTGGCTGTGGCAGGGATCTGTGTCTCCAAATCCAAGGCACTGGCTGCACTCCCCACCCTTCCCAAGGGACTTTTTCAGTCCCCTCCCCTCCCTTCCTCTCCCCTCCCCATCATTTTACCTTTCCAGTTAACTTTTAGCTCACAGTGGGACAGACCCATCCATTTGTTTTTATCCTTAGCTTTCTGCTGAACTCTCACATCCCCCCAAATCCCCTTTTTCCACCTGGAGCAGCCTGTGCACCAGCCAGGCCAAGGTTTTCACACAAAATCTTGGCAGAATCTCTTTGCTTAAACATATTTCTACATGTTTGCTTTTGTGAAAGCAAACAAGCCCTGTGAAGTCTTTGTTTAGCAAGGTTATGACTTATTTGCTTATTTAGCTCCATATTTGTGCAGCTGCTGATATTACATCTTCGTGGTGGCGGCTCTGTCTCATTCAAATAAGTAATAATGGTGGTAAATTTAATTAAAGGAGTTAATATTGCTTTTTGTTGTGATCT
This sequence comes from Corapipo altera, assembly GCF_003945725.1. NCBI lineage: Eukaryota > Metazoa > Chordata > Aves > Passeriformes > Pipridae > Corapipo > Corapipo altera. The sequence goes on along the minus strand of NW_020884882.1, from coordinate 17,195,398 downwards.
GCCATGGTGATTCCAACTGCACTGTGTGGAGGAAGCTGTCCCAGGCTCCCAGGGCAGGGGAGGGGCTGTGAGGCTGAAGGCACTGAGGAAGAGCACGGTGAGACCCCCCAGATCTGGGGTGTCCAAGGAGGCCGAGCAGCAGTGGTGTGTGATGGCACAGGGTGTGACACACTCCCAGGGGTATTGATCCCCCAGTCAGGGACATTCTGTGCCTGATAAATAACCCATGGGGGTGCACACAGGGAACTGCTGTGGAAACAGAATCCAATTCAGATTATGGGTTAAATGGGCAGGTCTCGGGTGCGTTGTTTATGTGGTTGTCTCCAACATTTCCCTTGGACACAGTTCCTTTTTCAGTGTTGGATGGAGGGGTTTAGCAGGCATAAAAGTAACCCGAAGCAAAGCTGAATCAAATTCACAGGCAAAAAAAAACACCCCACCTCAAAGGTTTAAAGTATAACCACAAAAGACCTTCAGGCTTTATTGCAGTGTAATTGAGAGCACATAATAACCCAGTGACAGCATGGCCAAAATAATACACACTTAAACCAAAGGAGAGAGAATGAGCGAAAAGAAAGAAAAAATGATGAGATGGGAGACTTTACAACCATTGCCTGTTGTTTTTGTTGCTGTGATTGTTTTCCTCCCAGTCCCATTAAATTATGTTTATACTGGATTATCATAAGAAAAAGGTATCATAAAGTTTTATGAGGAGAGTCTTGGAGGGGATAAGTGTTTGCAGGAGGCTGCTGTTGACTGCCTGAGCAATTCATTTCGTGGTGGTTGTCTGAGAGGACCTGCTGATAGAATTGCTGCTTGGAGGAGGATGTTGGGGAAGTCATTTCGGGGAGGACAGGCAAGGTGACACCGCCGGCAGCGACAGCCTGGGGCTGGGACCACATCACTCATTGCACCTACCCTGACCTCATCCCAGTGATGGAGCTGTAAATTATCAGGAAGATTGATCTGCCTGGGAGCTTCCTTGGTTTCTTGCCCAGGGGAGGTGGGTGTTGTCATAGTGAGGCCCAAAATGCTTCTGAGAGCTGGTGTAAAAGCTGCTGTAAAAAATAACTGGCAGCTCTCCATCAGTCATCCCTGGCCAATAACAAGTTTCTATCACAGGTCTCTATTTACTGGTCAGCTCAGGCTCCTTGTAAATGATCAAAGATCCCTGCAAGGTCACAGTGGGGTAATTGGGAATTACTGCTCAACAGAGCCGTGCCCTCGGCTCTGCCTCGACGTGGGCTCTGCTCTTTAAACCAGGCCACCACCACGATCAATCACATGGTAAAATTCATCACACTCAGCCTCCCAGAGCCCTTGAGATTGTCAGCAATTGAAGGCTGATTTGGCTGCCGTTGTCCTAATGGATCTTTTCCTTCCAGTCGTGCTGCAGAGGATAGAGCTGCACCTTTGAGCATCCCTCCAGTGTGCAGAGGGCCAAGTTATGAAAATCCACATGTTTAACAGAAAAAGACATCGTTTAGAATTGCTTTTTGCAATTGTTGTTTCAAGATTTCCCCCATAAGAACCATTTACATGGGCACAGAACTTTTTCTACTGAGTCCTTATAGTTATGAGCTCCCCAAAATCTCATATAATCACCTTTCAGGAACGATGCCTGTAAAAGAAAACTTTAAAAATTTTAAAACTTAGAAATCCCCCTGCAATGGCAAACATTGTGAACTTAATTTACCAGTGCAAACAAGAAGAACCAGCCAAGTTGCCAACAGAGTTATCTAATTTGTTGACAAAGAGATCACAGAGAATGTTTTGTTTCGTTCTGTGCATCTGCATTTGTTTTCTGTCTGATCAGGTCTGTAATCCAGCCACTTCTGCATGGGGAAAGCTGTTCTCTGTCCTTCCTGGTGCTCCCACAGCAAAGGGCAGTTGGGAGAACCTCCCTCTCACTTTCAAACTTAATTGACCCTTTCCTTCTTCTCTTCCCCTTCCATCTGCTAATGCCCATCCTTCTGCATCACCCCAGGTCCAACATGGCACTGTGAACCCCCCAAACTCTTTAGCCCAGATGCTGTGACACATCAGTGAGCACTTCTCTGCCACAGCAGTGGGAGATGGAGAAGAGCAGAGATCACTCAGGCTCTCACCTAGTGCCAGTGAAAGTTTACCTTCAAGAATCCATTTATCATACTCAGGAAATCATTCCATGTATGCTCAGATGACAGGAGGGACTGGATGGGGTCATTCTGTTTCAGGAACAATCTCATTTGGCGTGAAAACCTTGTGACCCCAAATTTTGTCTCCTGACCTCTGAATAACAGTGATATTTTATTCTTTCCCTGACTCTCTCTCCCTTTCAGTGACCTCTTTAAAATCATCGCTCCCCTGTGCCAGACAAATCTACTCCTGCTGACCTTCCTTCTCGAGACAATATCCCCAATCACTTCATAATTTTGTTGCTTGTCTCTGAATTCTCTCCAATTTGTCCAAGTGAATGGCACTGGGGAGCTGCTTGGGAGTAGGAGATATTAGTTCAGGTTGTAGGGTGATTGTTCACATGAGAAGCTGTGGTAATATCTCAGGCTTTTACATAATGAAAATGGATTTAACTCTATTTTCCCGTTAGATCCTTGATAAACTGAATCTTATGGCTGCACAATATTTTGTGTTTGAAAGGCAACATTTGTCTGGACTTCCTAAAGCAAGGAATTTATTTCAACGGCATGTCTCATAGCACTGAAATATTACTTCTCCTACTACTATTATTTTGCTATTATTACCACTACTACTGACAATAATAATACCACTTAATTGTTAATGTGCCTTTCGTCTTCAGGAACATCAAACTGGTTTACAGACTCCTCCACCCCAGAAAGCTTCGGAGCCCCTCACCACTGCCACACTGTGTTGGGGGGCAGGAGGTGAGAACTGAGCTTTCCAAGGAAAATTGCCTGGGAATTTCAGTGAGAAGGGTGGGAGCACACCTTCCCAGGCCCTTTAGGTCAGGGTTTGAGATGCAGCTTTAGAGCTTTGCTGACCTTTGCCTTGTTCCCCTCTGAGCTGCTGCCTGGCAGTGTAGGATTTACTGTCCTCAGATTGGACGGAGCTTGGAGCAGCCTGGGCTCTGGAAGGTGTGCCTGGTGTTCCAGGGGAACTGCAACAAGATGATATTTAAGGTCCCTTCCAACCCAAACCGTTCTGTGGCCCTCTGATCCCATGAGTGCCCCTCCTGTTGCTGCACTGATGGTGTCACTCACCCTTTTCCTGTGACTCCTGGGCCACGCTCCCCCTGGGATCCTGTTCCCTGCAGGAGCAGTGGGAGCCACTGGGCAGGTCTTTGGCCTGTTCTTATCCCAGCTCTGTGGTGATTTGCCTGAGGAATTTACCCTGCTTCCAGACTCCCTTCTGGGCTTTCCTTTCCCAGCTCAGTGCAGCAAAATCCTTTTGTTTCAGTGATGTTTAGGCTGGACCTCTGTGATTTTCCAAACATCTGTTAAAATCGAGCCAAGGCCTTTCTTTCCCAGGAAACTTCCATTTTGGTTGGTGGCTGGAATGATGATGTCAGAGTGGAGTACTTTGGATTTCCAAATTCTCTGTCACAAACTAGGAATCAGCTAATCAGAGGGACAGACAGGCTAATTGCAGCAGAGAGAGCACTTCTATTTATTCCCGAGGATCTTGTTAATCAGCAATAATGGAAAAGGAAATAGCAAAAAATTACATGGCAGTTAAGTGAGTTTTGGGTAAAATATATATTCTTAAATTAACCTAAGTGTCTTTGAATCATGAGAATGTAATTTAATTTAATCCATTAACAATATGAAACTTGAATCCTACTTCCCGTTGCATTTTCAAGAGCGGAATTAAGGATGTGTGTGGTGGCAAGTGGGTAGTGGTGTTATTAGAGACCCAGTTGCTCTGAGGTGGGATAATATCCATCCAAATATTTCATTTTGGGGGTGTTAAAGTCTTTTTAAATGTCACAGTTGAAAAGGAAGGGGAAGAAGTGCTGAGCAGTTTCTAGTGAAGCCAAATGCAGTTGGTCATGATCTGGTGCATGAGCTGAGGGAGGTTTGGTGGCACAGGAAGGGGAGCAGAGCCCGTCCAGCAGAAATAAGTGCATGGAGCTGCTGGTTCCATTCTGTGCTCTTGTACCATAGAAACATTTCCATGGACATCAGTGTGAAAAAAAACAATTGCATTTTAGGTAATATCTGATCTCCTCTATGGGCAACTGCCCTTTTGGGATCAAGGCTTGTCTGAACTATTTCACACTGCAGACAATTAAGCTTTGATTGCAGCACAGGACAGAGATGAGCCTACGGGGCTGCTGATGCCTTTTGCAGCCTCTCCTCCCCAGCCACAGCGAGGTCTTCAGAAAATAGTTCTTTAAATATTCATGATTTCGTCTTTTCCCTCTCCTTTCTGATGATGTGATGCTAGTTGTAATAACATTTTTTATGAGAATAACCTTTACAGTGCAGTAGAGAAAGGAGCAGAAAGGGGAGTGATGCTTCCAGAAAGACAGGCTAACACAGGCTCTTCGTTGTTCCTATCAGGTTGGACTGTTAAGTAACCGACACATGTTCTGTAAACATGCACAGCTAAATGTCCCCACGATGAAAATCTTGCTCATTTCCCAGGAATCAGAACGAGGTGTCACTCTGGCCTTTAAATCCTGGCATTTGTAGTCCTTTGTTTTTGGGAAGGGCAGTGAATTGAGCTCCCAGCAGCTGCTCCCCCAGGGCTGATCCCAGGGGCTGTGGGGCTGGTGGGGTGTTGATCATTGACAGGACAAGTGTTCCTTCTCAAACTTCGCAAACTTTGGTCTCTCTGGGGCTCTTTTTTCTTTTTTGTTTATTTATTTATTTATTTATTATTTCCATTGTAACCAACCAAACCAAACCAGTCTCAGCATGAAGAAGTGAAACCCGTTACACTAAAGCTGTTACTCCTTAAAAAGGCTGACAGCTTTTCAAGAGTTGTTGGCATTTGTTGTATCAAGAATTATGTACAACAACAATGTTCAGAAATCCTGCAAAGGGGATCCCTCTGATTTTCCTGACTGGCTCTGGTATATTCGTACCTGGGCACTGTTCTGGTTGAGTCCTTGTAATCATTCCAGTTGATCTGGGCTGTAATGTTTTATTTCACCTTTTTCCTAAGAGAGAACAAAACTTATGAAACTTAAAGTCCGTGTCAAATACAAAATTTTCCTTTTGACATATTTGATCTCAATGCCACTGTGGAAAGTATTGGATGATCCACTTCTGGCTGAATATTAATGAAGTAAAATATCTTAGAAAATTCCCTACTGTGTTCAGACTACAGGAACTAACAGGCCTCATTAGATGCCTGTTGATTAGAAGTGTTCGAGTGGCTTTTCTTTCTTTGAATTGCAATTAAAATTAATTTGATGGGCTCAGCCCCCACCCCTGTAATTGGCTGTCAGTGAGTGCTGAAGTGCATTCCCTGTCTGTGGTTTGGGGCCCAGCATTGCCCCCGTGTTGGAGGCAGAGCTCAGCCTGTGCTGGAGGGTGGGACAGGGGTCCTGACACCATCGGGATGGGGCACCAAGGCTGCAGGGAGCGAAGATCCCGCTGGGAATCCCGGCCAAGCACAGGCAGAGAACTCTCAGAACTCAGAGAACTCCCCGGAAAACCTGGGGCCCCTAACCCAGGTGAGATGTTGCCCTGTTATCATCCCCAGATGTGCAACATGGAGCAACTGAGACTCCCGGAATCCCTGGCACACCAGGGACTGCAGGGTTAGAAACAGTATTTAATCACTGCTCCCTTTAGGATTAATAGGCAAGGCGAGGGATAACATTTGTAATAGATTTTATCTTTCTGAGAGCAGAATCGAGGCAGATTAAACACTTTATTCCTTACAGTTATTTTTGTTCTCAGGATGTGTATTTGGGTCAGAAAAATCCTTAATGCTGTAATGGAAATGCATTATGAGGCAGAGAAAGCTTTTGTTGTCCCTGGCAAAATGAGCCAGTGAGTCACCTCGCTCCGCTCCCTGGGAGGAACGTGGTGCTGAATTCCATCACTGCTCAAAGCAAGGCAAGGGCAGGACTTTCATGCTCTGTAGGTGTTTGGACCTGTGCAACCTTGTCTCCCTCAGACAGCCTTTCCCATCCCCGGGACACCCAGCCCAGGATGCAGCCCCTTGCAGGGCTCCAGCTGTGGGTGCAGCCGTTCACGGGGTGATGGGGACACTGGGAAGGGTTTTGTCTTCTGGGCCTGGTGAAGTGCCTTGGATCTTTTTTAATATCTGTCTACTGCGGTCCATGTTCCCTGGAAAATTCCCTGTGTGTGGGGAGGGAGGGAAAGGGCCCAGCAGTGATCTGGAAGATGCTGTCTGAAGTTTGGTCACAGAGAGGAGCTGCTTGGCTGGAGCCTGGATTAGTTACTAAGCTCTCATTTCATCCCTGCTCCGAGTATTCTTTCATGGGAGCTTCCAGGTGACGTCAGGGAACCCCCTGGGTTCTGTGCTCCAGAAACTTCCCTTCCTGTGGGAGCAGTGACTTGCACAGCCCTGGTTCTGTTCCCTCTGTGGATGGTGGATAATGCCAAGCAGTTGTTTTTGCTCCAGGCTTTCTCTGGCATTAGGGACTCCAAACCAGGAGCCCTGTGTTAGTGCATCCCCAGGTAGTTGCTGACATCAGGCAAGGTGCTGTTTTCCCTGATCCTCCCCAGCTTGCCCAGCCCTGGAGGACTCTGGGGACAGGCAGGGGGAGCAGGTGGTGGGATCTTCAGGGTGTTTGAAGCAGCAAAACTGTGTGAGCCTGAGGGGCAAATCCTGTTCTCCCTCCAGGGTCCCTGCAGGGACAAGCTTGCTGGGGTTGGGAGCTCTGCAAATGCCACGTTCCAGCCCTGGAGACGTCCACCCCTGGCACCCTCACACAGTGCCAGGGTTTGCTCACTGCCTTGTTTCCCATCCCATGTCTGCAGGAAGGGTCTGCCAGGGGTCTGCAGTGTTCAGGAGCCCTTCCCTGGAACAGGATTAGGCTTTGGAACACGAGCTGGGATTGGTTCCACCAGCCTGCTTAAACAAAGCAGCACTTCCCATCCATCAATTAACACTTCCACCTGGCTGGAATTCAAGTGCTTTCAGGGATAACTCGTAGGAATGCCATGTGTCAATGGCAAATCTGGTGTATTTTCAAACCAAAATCCTGACCCCATCAGTGCAGCCTTGGCCAGTGGCCACAGCAGGTGCCTACTTGATCCCGTGTTCTCCTGGAGAAGTGTGCAGAGAGGAAAAAGAACAGGTTTTCCTTCAGTAAAACGGAACACTGGGATTAGTCTCTCCTAAAGGAGCTCTTTATAAAAAGGGCTCGGACGGTTAACTCTGCTCAGTGATTTATTGCTCCTTCCCCTCCCCTGCACCTCTGCCCTGCACTCCCAGCGTGTGCCCAATGTCTCAATTAAATAATTGTCCTGATTTAGACACAAGGAAGTTCTCAGCTGTCTGAGGCCCCAGTTGGGCACCAGTATTCCTGGGAAGAGATGAAAATTCCTGCAGCCACAGCATGCAAAGCCCTGCTTTGGGACCGAGCACCGCCTGAGAGGTTCAATGTGCTGATTTCCCTCCTACCAGCCAGTCCCCTGCCAGGGCCAGGCTGTCTGCTCTGCTCCTGGTTGGTGCTGTAGTTCTGTGACCAAAGAATTCCCCAGTGGGCACTGAAGTAACTCAGTGCTGGCTCCACAGGTGATGATGCTGATGTGCAGGACTCTGCTCTTCCCAGTGTCACAGTCCCAGCAGGACACAGAACTCCTGTGGGGAGCCCTGGGGAGCCCCAGGACACCCTGTGAGGAGCTGGGCTGGAGCACATTCCTGGGGACAAGGCACTGATGTATCTCCTGGCTCAGAACTGGCCCTGCTTGTCATTTCTGAAGCCAGAATCCCTTGGTTTCCCGGGGGTTGCACTGGGAAGGGGCTGTGGAGGGAGCTGCTCCTCACCCTCCTCCATGACAACGTTTATTGATCCTCTGCAGTCACAGCTGTCGCTGCACAAACCCACAGCATTTGTTACTCTTCCATGGAAAGATTTTCTGCCACTTCTCATCATTAGCAACTTCATGTCGTGAACAGTAACATCCCCTGTAACGTCAAGGGGTGGGAGGATCCCGCAGGCTCCCTGGGGAAGCTCTGTCCCTTTGGGATGGGGAGGGCTGTGCCAGCCGGGCACACGGGGCACTCCAGTACTGCCAAGGGAGAACCAAGGCTGTGGCCAAAGCCTGGCTGCTCTCACCAGATTCAGGGTGTGTGTTGGATGGTGTGGGGGAAATAGTTGTTGCAGCATGAATTCCTGGGCTCCAGCCCTGCCTTGGCACCCTCAGTGTTCCCAGCTTTCTGCTTTCTCAGCTTTCCTATCTCCGTGTGAACTCTGCCTCTAACCCAGCCCACACAGCAGAGGCTGTCGGGATGAAAAATAATTCCCAAGGCAAACACAAAAAGGGAATTTCTCTCGCTCCATCACTGTAATTTGCAGGCAAAAAAACCAGTCCAGGAATTGTGGTTGGATGTTATTTAGGCCAAATTGATTCACCCAGCTTGTGCACTCGTTTCTGCACCATATTTGCAATCAAATATCCATGCATAATTAATCAAACACACATGAAAATCTGCAGGACAGTGGAGAGTTCTGGAAAATGCCTCCCCAGGGCCGGCAGAGTGGATCCTCCAGAGCCAGGATAAGGCATTGCCAGGTGCCTGGGCTCATCTGGCACCAGTGGGAGCTGCGCTGGCACCACCAGGCACTGCACAGGGACCCCCTCCCACACATCCCACTGTGGCACTCGCCCCTGCCCGGGGTGCCAGCCATCCTCAGCCAGCTGCCATGGAGCCCCTGGCTCCCATGCAGATGGGAAAGATGGGGGGAAACCTGTCTTTCCTGGAGTAATTCCAGATGAGACACCAAAGCGTGATTTCAGCACAAGTCATGCAGGTTTCATGATCTGTCTCTGCCTCGGGAGGAGGACAAAGCCCACGTTTGTTGCTCTCATGTCCCACGTGCACAGGGATTTCTTACCTGGCTTTCAGGACAACATCCCCTCTCCCAGGATCACCAACAGTTCAGCACCACCGTGCAGTGGCAACATGACACTGCTCCTGCAGCCTGTGGGACACGGTGACAATGGACATTAGTCACTATCAGCCACAGCCCCGAGAGCACTTTATTAAATTGCCTCAAGACTTGGCAGTGGGCTTAATTATTTAGGTGCCTTAATTTTCAATACATCTCTGTCTGTCGCCTGCAGCACCAAAAATCTCCAACTCTGTCCAGAGACAGACACACAAGAAATTGTGAGCAGCATTTATCTGAGTGTGATCACTGCCACGGCAGGAGCTGTAATTTACAGTGGTTTGTGATGCCAAGAAAGCAAAAATGAATATTTAAACAGCACCAGTGCTGTCTCCTGGATGTACAAGGCCCCAAATTCCCACCAGGTTTCATGTCTGTTAGTTAAGTGTTAGCACACATACCAGTTGATACCGTTAATTTGGTTCTGTGCTGTCATGGCTGAGCAGCTGCAGCATGTGCAAGGTGAGCATCCATCCATTCCTGCATCCATCCATCCATTCCTGCATCCATCCATCCCTGCATCCCTCCATCCATCCATCCCTCCATTCCTGTATCCATCCATCCCTGCATCCCTGCATCCATCCCTGCATCCCTGCATCCATCCCTTCATCCATCCATCCCTGCATCCCTCCATCCATCCATCCCTGCATCCCTGAATCCATCCCTTCATCCATCCATCCCTGCATCCATCCCTCCATTCCTGCATCCATCCATCCCTCCATCCCTCCATCTCTCAGCCTGGCCTGTGCCAAGGGTAAGGGGTGGGATGGGGTGGGGGCTGTGAGGTGCCAGCAGCTGCAGTGGGGGGTGGCAGCTGACCCCTGGGAGCATCGCAGTGAGTGCAGGTCAGAGCTGGGGATGGGAAGGGGATGGTGGGGCTGCACCGCTCGTTAATCCAGCCCTGACACCGGTTAATTGGCTTCCCTCCTCCTTGGCACTGGCACAGCCAGGCATCCCTCCCAGGCAATCCCTGGGCAGCTCCTTTGCTGTTGGCTGTCACAGCTGAAGCAGAAATAAAACATCCTTCGCTCACCTGGCCCTTTGCTGGTCAGGTGTGACGAGGGCTGAGGGCTGGAGGGAGCAGCACTTTCATACAAGCTCTGGCACAGTGACAGGAGTGATTTCCTCTTTTCATTTATTTAATAAATAACCCTGGCACTGGAAGCATTTGCCTGACTCAGTCTACCAGCATGAATTAAAACATTCAATTACACCAGTGGGGGAAATTTAAATATTTACTTATTCTTGAGGGGATTATAAATTAACCCTAAGGACCTCCATAAACCTCCACCATGACATTGACAAAAACCTTGAATCCAGACCTTAATTAATCCAGGGAAAACAGCACAGAGGCCCCAGGAGACGGTGGGTGGGAGAACCCCACGGGCCTGCAGGAACAGGCACACCCAGCTGGAATAATTCAGATTTAGTGGAAGTGTGCTGTGGGGGTGATTAAAACCCTCTGTTCTTGACACGTTTCATGATGGTCCCTGAAGAGGGAGCCTCAGCTGTTGCCAGGGGCTCTGGAAGGTTTCAGGACTGGGACATGAAGCCTTTCCCCTCGGGGTGTGGGTGACTGCCCGTGCTGAGCCCTGGGCAGGGGCTGCTCCAGCACCAGCTGCTGCTGCAGGAACTCTCAGCTGGGAAAGTGCTCCTGAACAGACTCATAATCCTGTGATGTTGCCTTTTCTCTTCCCAAAGGAAAAATAGGAATTGAAACTTGCTTACCCAGTATATTCACTGCCATTCTCCAGGGAATTAAAGTGGTGCTGTCAGGGTGTAAAAAATGAGCGAGGGGGAGTTTGGATGAGCAAACAGCCATGTGGGGGGTGCAGCTCCAGCGAGGAGAGGTGGAAAGGACTTTGCATTTTGACCAGACCTCTGAAAGGGCTCATTTTTCATGGGCTGGAAGAGCGTTATCAAAATGATCTGCTTGCTGTGATTTCCATTCCTGGTGATTCCTCCCAAGCAGGGACATTTCTCCAACGCATGAAAAGGGGTCCTTTGCTGAGTCCTTTGCTGAGACCCCTCCAGGTCATTCCAGGAGGCCCTGACCACCCTCCCAGCCCCATGTGCTCTGCTGTTCACGTGGTAACTGATGGCTACTTGCAGGAGAAAAGCAAAATTCTGCATGAGAAAAGGCTGCCCCACTTGGCCCTCATTTTTCTTTGAATTGACGCTGAAATCCTGCTTTGGTTTGGATTTATTTCCTTGAATTATATTAATATACAGCAAGGCTGTTTGACAATCACCTGCCCTCTAAAGATTACCCTGTTCTCCAGACACCACTGGGCTCCTGAAAGGACACACCACTTTCCTCAGGGCAGGTGAACCTCTAATAAAAGGGCTGCAAATTGGGCCAGACCCGGAGGGAAGCAATTCCAGGGATAAAAGCAGGTACTTCAATAACCCAATTTCCCCAGCCTGTGCTTGCTGTGCAGCACTCACGTGCAGCAGAACCCCACCCCTGTGCCACGGGCACATGAGAGGGCTGTTCAGCCTGAGCTGAAGCTGTCAGGGAAAGAAAGTGGCCCAGTCAGTGGAGCTGGGGAGGAGGAGGAGGAGATGGGACTTGCTGGGGATTTCTGGAACCACAGGACAGTGAGGGTTGGAAGGGACCTCTGGAGATCATCCAGTCCCACCCCCTGCCAAGGCAGGGTCACCTGGAGCGGGTGACACAGGTGGGCTTGGAATGTCTCTGGAGAGGGAGACTCCAGAGCCTCCCTGGGGGCTGTTCCAGTGCTCTCCACCCTCCATGTGGGAAGTTCTCCCTCAGCTCCCTGCCAAGGCAGCGTTAGCCACAAGCTGGGGGGTGAGGAGGGGCTGCAAACCTGACACTGGCTCCTCATTTCCAATAAGCATCTGCACCCACCCTGAGGGCCCCAGGGCAGCCCCCAAACCCTGCCCTGTCTGTTCCTGCAATATGTGTTTGTTGTCCAGTCCTGCAAAAACCAGCCCTGCCCGTGTCTGAGGGCACAGCTCGGGCTCACAGAGCTCAGGGAGAGGGTGGTGGTTGTTGGCAGAGCAAACAGCCATTTATTAACTGAGCAATTTCTCCTGACCTTGATGGAGACCATCACTAACAGTCAAATAAATAGATTAGGATCATAATTCTTCAAGGCCAGGCGTAGAAATTAATTGCATTTATCTGATTGGGGCAGTTCTGCTATGGCAGTGGTTTGAATTTTTGCCACATTTTCATTCCAATTGCACAGGTACATACATCACACCAGAGACAATGCTACACCTAATTTACTTCAGCAAATGAGACTAATTAAAAATAACTCACTAAAAATGATACCAAATCTTCAATTACTTGGGGAAGATGAGGAGCAGGACATTCTGTAATTGCCTTGTTCATCTTCTCATCCTCTAAAACCTCAGCCAGGGTAACTCCCAAGCTGGTGGCCATTTGACTATTTGTTCTGCTCTCCGACCACTGTGAATCACAGGTTATGGTTTTAGTTTTCAGGTTGGGTGAAGGTTATTATCTGTATCTGTGGGAGAGTGGGAAGATGGGACTTTTTTTCCAACAAAACTGCTGTTTTCTTGCAGCTCTGCTGTTTTCTTGCAGCTCTGCTGTACACGGAGTGTTCTGACACCTCCTGCTGACGCCACACCCCCGGCTCTGGGGGGGTTATTAATAAAGGAAAAACAGGTAACAGAAGTGAAACACTGTACTTTCTCTTGAGGGTTGGGAATTGTGGATGCTCTGCACATCACCCCTGTTTTGCATGATTTGTAGGTAATCCCATATTTCAATAAACAGCAAAAATAAAATGCCATTAAATGATCGAAATTCTTGCCTTGAAAATAAACAGAATTGACTCGTTAAAGCTGGAAAAGAACCCTAAGATTGTTCAGTCCAACCATAAACCTGACTCTGCCACTAAACCATGTCCATAAGTGACACATCTTTTAAATACCCATGGAAAAAAGATGCTACCAAAGTGACTGTGGTAAATTCATTTCTGCCGGTGAAATGAGCAGCTCTGGTGCCACTGATCACCAGCAGAATGCTCAGAGCTAATTAAGGCCATCTCCCACATACTCCTCACCCACAGCTGAACTGGATCTGGTGAATTGGGAACAGCAGCTGCTGATAAAGCCAAGACAGGGCTCTGCCTTGGAGGGGTGGCTCTGGTGGGGCTTTTGAGGAGCGTCAGCAAAGGTGTAAAGTCCTGTTGGTGCTGTCTGAGATCCCAGAGAGGTAAGTCATGCCCAGCCTGCTTGTCAGGCACCTTCTCTGCTCTAGCTGTTTGTGTTTTATCAACCAAAACCTCCTCACTGAGGAGGACCCTGGCTTTTCCCAGGGCTAGACAAATGCTTTGCTCCTTCAGGCTCCCCTTTAAGAGAGGGCATTGCTGAATCTCTGCCTCAGCTGAGGGGGAGGTTTTTCTCTAATTGAAGGCTGTTTGAAGAACATCCACTGCAAAACTGCTGCCCAGGTGTGACTTTGAGAGCTGCCATCCCTAGAATGGTGTGTGCCCAGCTGGTTGGTGTCTCTGCTCTTTTATTCCATCATTGTTTTTTTTATTCTTCCCCTGCCCTGTGAGATGTGAGGAAGTTTAATTGCTGAGAGGGTCTTTGAAGTCCACGTGTGGAAAGCACCAAACACACGTGATGGTCTGTGTTTGGATGAGCATATTTACATCTTCCCTTTCTGTCCCTAAATTGATGTCCCTTTGTTCACTTCTGAGGCAATATTTCAAACTTTGCACAAAAATGAAAAGATTGCTTTCATATTTAATGTGCAATAAGATCATGTAATTAGAAACAAGCCTTCATCATGAAACATGAACACTGTCAGTGCAGTCACTGTGGAGGACTCTCTTCTCTCAGAGCAGCCAGTGTGTTCTTGAGGCCACTCTATGTATTTGCTTCCTTTGATCAATAATTTAGGGTAATCATTTTGTTCTGTAAAATTTCCAAAGTCCATATATATTGCATAAAATGCAGAATAGCCAATCCCAGAATGGATTTTAAATAGCTTTTCATGAAAGGTTTAGGAGGGGGGTTTAACTCTGAGGAGAGGAAAGAAGTGGGCTGAGATATGTGAATAAATCTGTTTGTTTGGGGACTTTGATTCCTGAAGATTTATTTTCTTAATAGTCTGGAATAGCATTTAGACTGTTACCAGCTCCTCAGAGCTTATAGAAAAGCTATTTTTCTGTTTTATTTTAGCCCCTAGCCTTCCATTCTCAGTCAGAGAAGAGAAGAGGAACTTGCACATCACCTCCCTCACGCACTGCTCTGAGAGGCTGCAGAGTGAGCTCTGCAGAGTGACTCTGCCTGTGTCTGAGTTACTGTGCAGATGCACTGAGAGCTGCTGGGTTGTAAATAGCTGCCAGCACGAATCCTCCACCTTGTGTGGCATCAGAGGCAGAGGAGAATATTTATCCTAAGTTATTCTTTGGTGGCTGAGAATATGTGTGTGTGAAAAACAGCTGAGCTGGCGAGCAGCAGAGTTGCCTTCTGCTTGGAGCAGTGGAGATCTGTGACAGGAAAAAGCTGGGTGGAAGGAGGGGAAAAAGCCATTAAAGTGGGAATTTCTGTGCTGAACGTCAGGCAGAGATGAACGAGAGAAGGAAGTGAACAATTTTATGGGCTTTTTTGTTTTTTTGAGGAGGGGGAGGCTGATTTATGGGCAGCATTGGCTGAGGTCAGAGAAGACAGATGGGGGAGCTGCATCCGTGCCCTGAGAAGCCTCTGCAGCAGAAACAGTCTGAGGCTCTGCTTTATTTATGTATTTGTTTATTTTAAAAAGGAAGAAAAAATATCATTAAGCAGCAGTGGGGAGAACATTCACATGTATCTATTTATCCATCTCCACAAATAATGAGGCGTAGGATTAGAATAGGTGGGGAGTGAAACCTGACTTGAGTCTAATATTTGGGGACTTTCAGATTTTACTTCCAAGGAGAACCATTTAAAATGGCTCAGGCAGCGTGAGCTGACGTGTTACTCCCTCAGGAAATGGAATGCAAAATCATATTTATTGCTTCTGGTAGGAACTCCGAGCATTTCTCCGTGCAAACATCTCCATCTCCAGAGGAAAGGGGTAGCAGGCTGTGTTTTAACCTCCATGTGCAGGAGATGAGGCCACAAACCCTCTGGCTGTGGAGTCATTTTGAGGAGCAGCACTGAGGGGGTCAATGAAATCCCTCTGGGCTCCCGGGGGGGTTCTCCTGGGTGCTGCTGTCCTGGAGGCTCAGCGGAGTTGGCCCCTTGGTGGGTGGTGTGTGCAGGAAGGGCTGTGGGATGGGGGTCTCCAGCCTCAGTGCCTTCCCTGTGCCTGCCCTGGGGTGAAGCTGGTGCTCCCTGACAGGGTTCTGAGGGGTGTGTTGGGGTTGTGTGACACCAGGGTGCTGCAGGGTGTGTGGTGCTCTGATCTTAGGGGAGCTTTAAGACCTACTCTGGTCCCTAAAGAGTTGTCCATGTCTGCCCACCCTTCCTGATCCTTGAGATCCAAATTTCCATCTGAATTGGGTTTGTGTGGCCAGATTTTGGTAACGGGGAGGCTACTGGGGTGGCTTCTATAAGAAGCTGCTGGAAGCTTTCCTGAGGTCTGGTGAAGCCACAACTGGCTCTGCAATGAACCTGCCACTGGCCAAGGCCAAGCCCAGCAGTGACTGTGGCAGCCACTAATTAAGATACAGCTTACAATTAGGATAATATCCCAATTGCCAAGGCTTTTGTGGTTGTTTGACAAATGAAGGGCAGCCACCAGCTGAGAGGATGGTGCTGGGAGCTGATGAGTATTGCACGAGCCTTGTGCTGCACGGGGACTGTGCAAATTCCTCTTAGGAGGAATTGCTCATGTCCAGGACTCTCTCTTCTGCACTTTCACTGCCCACCAGCTCCCTGTGTGTGACAAGAACACCATGAGAGACCAATTTGTCACCTGGATGTGAGTCAACCCCTCATTACCCAGCTGGTTCTCTGTGGGACAGCTGGGTAGGCACACACGTCAGCGAGGATGCTGCTGTCTCTGCAACACTCCTATTAAAGCTTAGTGTCTCAAAGAAGCTAAATAAAACAATGAAAATTTGGTTCCCAGGATAATTTAAAGCTTGGAAATATTTATGAAGTATTATAATTAAAATCAAAACATTTCTATGACAAAAAAGTTGTACATTGCTTTGCTGCTGTGATTAAATCTGATGGCCATGTGTCATCTCTGGGATAAAACTGGTTGCTAACTAGATATTTCCAGCTCTCTGAGGAGTAGAGATATTTCACACTGAAGCATTAGGAAAGCTCTGTGTGAATGTCCTGGACATTGAGGGATCGTTGGGCAGCACTCAGGTCTGCAGTGGCTGCTCTTACTCCATCATTTGTGTCTCGTGGGTGTGCTCCATTTAGCTGTATGCTGTCCTGGGATCTTCCATGCCCCTGAGATGAGACAAACACAAACCTCTGAAAGGAGATGATGAAAAGAGCCCTGAGAAAGTGGAAGAAGGGGGCACAGGAAAGCAAAGCCAGGGCAGACAAACAATAGGGCTTTGTATGCCTTGGCCATACAGAAATGTGTATAATTATGACTTTTTACAATGTACCACGGCCCAGAAAATCATCAATAATTAAGGACAGCACAGCCTCCACATGTTAAAATTCCTTCCATGTTCAGAGCAAACGAAAGGACTGACAGTGGAGCAGGGATGGTGTGTGAGGGCAGCTGGGTTGTACCTGTCCACGATCCATACTCAGCACAGCCCGGGGTCGGTGGGTCGGCAGCACTCCTGGAACACACACACAGCTCCGCTCCTTGAACTGAAAGGAGGTGTTTTCCCTCACCTGTGTTTTTGATGCTGGAACCTAGGAGGAAAAATAATTGGATATAGGGGAAAAATAAGAGCCTTCAAATGCGATGTTGCCATAATGTGCTCTGGCAGCTCAGGCAACGTGCGCGTTTTTTTAATCCGGAGGTGCATGAATAAAGCATGACAGGGAGCACAGCTGGAATGAGCTGGAAATGGAGACAGCTCTGGGCAGAGAGCACATAAAAGGTGCTGCCCATAAAGGCCATCCAAAGCTTTATCTTCCACAGCGCTGGGCTATAACCTTCCATCGCCTCTGGGATGTCTGGCAGCTTCTGGTGGATGCAGTGTTGTCTTTCTGATGTTTATTCCTTTGAAAGGTTTAGTTTGGTGCTAGAGTTGATAAAGACATCTTATTTTAGTGCCTGTTTGCAGAGCCTTGTGCACACAGAAGCTTTGCAGCTTTGGCCTGGTCTTTAGGACTGCAAAAACATATACATACTATTTTAATATTATATCTGTGTGTGTGTGTTTGTAGAGATAGATGAAGACAGCACTATTAGGACTCTGTTGCAGAGTGGACTTGAGGGACTTAGATGAATTAAATTCATATAAACATTATGAATTTTGAGTGTTTTCCTCTACCACTTCTCTGGTTGCTACACACAAGTACCGAGATGACAAAAAATGACTTGGCTAATAAGTTGTAATAAGTGAATGATGTTGTATTGATCTAAGCATTCAGAGCAGACTGACGAACCAATATGTTCATTACTGTTCTTCCAGGCTCCTTCCAAATAACACTTACTGTTAAATATGAAATGTGTGTCTCCAGTGCTGGATCAGCCATTAAATTATGCTCGTGGATATTAATAAAAGAGCTGAAGGCTTGTCTTTATGCAGACAGAAAAGGAGCACCAGTTACTTGGCAAATGGGATGAAAAATATATTTTTATGGTACACTTAAAATTAATTCCATTTTAAGCTCTGTAGCTGTGTAAGAAGGAAGAATTTTTAGATTCTGACCTTTCCACAAATAGGTAGGCAGCTTGGGTTTATCTCTTTTTTTTTTTTTTTCACCCTAAGAATGACGATGTCAGCTCTTGCTCCCTCTCTGCTTCCAGCAGAGGAACAGCTTGCACTCCTGGAGCAGGAGTGCTGAGGTTTGAGGGGTCCAGGACCCACCTGAGGAGCTCATCCCTTTGTGAGCAGTGGCAGGGCCGGGGCTGTGCCGTGTCTGGCCCCTCCACTTCCAGCAGGTGATGGATGGGGCAGGAGAGGCCTGGAGCTGTTGTGTCTCCTCTGTAGACAGATAGCAGAACAAGATATTCCTGGTGTAAATTATTCACACTAGAGCAGGAACATGAGCCCTTACAGCCTCTCTGTGTGTGTCTGTGGCAGAGGATGTTGTGCACAGTGACAGGTACGAGGTCCCTGCCTGCTGTGGGGGCTGAGCTGTGCTGTGCTGGGGGTGCTGCTGCTTCCCCTGCCTGTCACAGAGGACAGGTGATGTGGGCAAAGAGAGCCTTTTACACTTGGCACAAAATAAGAAGTGTCATTGCCTTGTCTCTATGCAAGGATGGCAAAATTTCACCTGAAGGTGTAAAAGAAACCTATTGCAGTATTTGAATAGGGGCACCATTTGTGTTAATACTGGATGTCCAACCTGAATGTCCTTCTGCTCTTAAACCCTTGGTGAAAGTCCCCATGTTCCAGGCTCACCATTCTCCCAGGGCTGTGCTCCAAGTCTTGGCTGAGGTTTGCTTTGGGGTGAAAGGCTGGGTGTATAAAGCCATGGCTGAGCTGACCCGGTGCTGATAGGTCTGAAAAGGGAATCATGGAATCACAAAGCTGCTGGAGTTAGAAGGGACCCTAAAGCCCACCCAGTGCCACCCCCTGCCATGGGCAGAGACACCTTCCACCAGCCCAGGTTGCTCCAAGCCCCGTCCAACCTGGCCTTGGACACTTCCAGGGAACCAGGGGCAGCCACAGCTTCTCTGGGTAACCTGTGCCAGGGCCTCCCCACCCTCCCAGGGAAGAATTCCCTCCCAATAGCCCATCTAACCCTGCCCTCTGGCAGTGGGAAGTCATTCCCCCTTGTCCTGGCACTCCAGAACCCTGTCTGAAGTCCCTCTCCAGCTCTCCTGGAACCCCTTTAAGCACTGGACCTTGTACAAAATGAAACTTTTATACAGAGAGCCTGGAAAAAAGAATATATCTGTAATACTTCCTCACTTATTTTATATTCCTTGGTGTTCATTAATGAGAGTTGCAAGCCCAGGACACTTCTCATGGAAGTGAAATATCTTGTGCTGATGCTGATCAGTTAATGGGCTCTGTGGGGTTTGTGAAGCTCTCTGGCAGAGGAAGAGCTGTCTGGCAGAGACAGGAATCTACCTGGAAATGAGCAGAGAAATGACACTCAGAGCAGATCGATACTGAAGCCAGAAGCTTTCAGAACTCTTACTGAAGTATTAAGATTTGTGCAGAGGCAGCAAAGAGAGGGTTAGAAATAGAGAACGATTGTGCCTGGTGGGGCTGTCAGAGACATGAGAAAGCTTTCAGCAGAGGCTGCCCAGAGAGACAGGAGGGTGCAGGAGCAGGTCTGAGTGATGGACAGTGCCTGGACATCTGCCCTGGCTCTGCTGGGGCTCTGTGTTGGACCATCAGAGGGGCAGCAGCCGTGGGGCTGCACTGCCAGTGCCAGCCAAGGATCCCTGCCCTGCCCATGGGCACAGGGCACAGCTGAGCTGCTGTTCTTCACACAGTCCCAAAGCTACAGGTGTTTCAGCTTTGCATTTTATTTGTGGCTCCATATTAAGTGAAACTGAGCCAACCCTGGGAATCTGGCTGGAAACGTTAACCCAGCGAGGTGGGATCATCCTGGATTTTGGTAAATCAGGAGGCAGTAAAGGCAGGGGGAATGAATTCAGAGTGAGGACAGAGCCAGAGCATCCTGACCTTAGGAGGTGAGAAGGATCAAGCATTGATCCTTTCCCTCAGGTCTCCATTTACAGCCACCTCATCCTGCCTTTAGCAGTGCACCCAACTTTTGTGCTGAGATGGCTGTTCAGAGTTAGTGCTGGAATTCTGGTGTTTCTTATTTTGGATCCAACAAATACCAAATCAGATAACAATTGGGGAAGGGTGAGCACTAGTGTTTGTAGCATTGCATGGTAGCTCTGTCTGTATGAAAATTGCATTCCCAGTTCCATTGATACTGAAGAAATATTCTGGGTTTATTTTAACCCCTTACTAGCAAAGTCTGGAGCACTGAGCAGGTTGAGCTGTCCTGCCCTGAGCTCTAAACACAGTGTATTGTCCCCTGGGCAGTTCCCTGCCAATGCTGCCTCATCACAGTGATGTTTTAGTTATTGGGCTGCATTTTTAGCACATGCACATTTTCTGCTGCTGTACCATCTGAATGTGAGTGTGAAATCCATGGCTGAGCTGTGCTGCCACTGGAATTCCAGTGTTCCTGTGGAACCATCTAGTACCACTTAAAATGGAGCATGTTTTAGAACTTCTTACCTCTTTTTATTAAAGAACTGTGACTGTTGGCTGTGTTTCACCCAGCCTTTGCTTTGCTGGGCATGAACATGGCAGAAACATGACAGCAGCCCTGGGACTCGTGGACTTCACACCTTGTGCAGGTCAGGGTCCCTCTGCTCTCCCTGCCTGGGTGGGCTGGGGGCTTGGCTGCCTGGCAGGGAGTTGTTCTGTAGAGCTCAGGCACAGCCTCTGTGTTAGTCTGAGAAAGGAAAGCCCGAGCTGAGAGATCAATACAGTCTGAGGAACATCAATAGCTGTCGGGGAGGAGGCTCCGAGCCCTTCAGAGCTGTCTGTGGGCATTACAGTTACCCACTGCTGACACCTTCGGGTGACCTTCAGCCTTCCCAGCCTTCATTAAATATTAAAAGGTTAAAAGATTGCAAGCAGCACTTTTGAGCTGGTTCCTCATGAATCCCTGCCCCAGTGAAAGCAGTAGGAGCCTCTGCTGGGGTCCTGCCTGTTTCTTGTTCCACAAAAAATGACAACCACCTTTGGGTGCCCACACCAGGGTCGTACCTGTATGGTCAGAAGGGCCTGTGATGAGTGTGCTTGTGCCTTCTCCACCCCCACACCTCCGTCCCCATCAGCCACACTGGGTGAATCCTCCCCATTGGAGAGTTACCATGGTTTGTTCTGCCCAAATGCCAACCTGTTCTGGCATGTTTGCATTGCCTCAGGCTGCCACAGCCACATGGGATCCAGAGGAACTGTGTGCTGCACGTGCCAGGAAGGGCCATGAGCAGCCCTGCCCTCTGTGGAGCCTGGATGAAATGCAGAAACCAGGCAGTTATTAAATAATGCTCTGTCGCTGATTATAATGACAGAAACTGCACTTGCAATCTCTAGGTGGATCTGATCATCTGTCATCTCCAGTTATTAAGTTGCTAAGAGAGATGAGAGTAAAAGTGCATTGAGTTCTTTCCATTTATAAGCCCAATTACCAAACCATTTCTGCCCAAGCACAAAGCTTGTCAAGCCTAAGTGAGAATAAATACTGCAGGAAGGAGCAGGAGGTGGCCAGGGACAGGAACATCAGCCCAGTGATGAGGCTGAGTCGGAGAGGACAGCAGGGAATCCTGGATGTGCCTCCTTAAGGTGGGACTGGCACCCAGGAGCACCCTCCTGGATGGTCCCTCGGCAGTGTGGGCACGTGAGGTTCTTCCTCCTTTCTGTGCACTCACCATGTCCCAGGGTCTGCAGTGAATGAAGTTCAAAACTTATCACCAGACTTTTGAAGGTATTTGGGCATCTCCTTGTTGCCCTTCAGGAAGAAAAATGGTCCGTGTCCAGAGTACCCAGGATGTCCTCTGATGTGTCCAGCTGAGCACGGCAGCTCTCAGTTTTTATCTCTCACTTTTTCTTTTATTTTTCCTCACTTCAGTTTTCCTTTTACTTAAATTTAAAAAAAATTATGTTGTGTTTTGACAGTACCTGGAGATTGTTTGGTTGGTGTAGACAAGAAATGATAGAAAGGAGAGCATGAAATGAGAGTGGTATTTCAGTTAATCTCGATTTCATAGAATTGTTTGGGTTACAAGAGGCCTTACTCCTCACCCAGTCCCACCCCCTGCCCTGGGCAGGGACACCTCCCACCAGCCCAGGTTGCCCCAAGCCCCATCCAACCTGGCCTTGGACACTTCCAGGGATCCAGGGGCAGCCACAGCTTCCCTGGGCAACCTGTGCCAGGGCCTCCCCACCCTCACAGGGAAGGATTTCTTGCTAATATGTCATCTAAACCTTCCCACCTTCAGCTTCAGGCCATTGCCCCTTGTCCTGTCCCTCCAGGTTCTTGTCCAGAGTGGCCTGTAAGCAGTAGTTTCAGATGCAGTGGTGCCCAGTTGGGACAGCAGGGTCTGATCTCTGGGGAGAAGAGGCTGCCGTGGAGCTGAGGAGCTTCCATGTCCCCAGTGCCTCCATGCAGAGCACAGCAGATGGGATTTTGGGAGCTGCAGTCTTCCATCACTCCAGCTCTGCTGTGCTGCTCTGAAGGACAATATAAATCAGCTAAAATACGGATGTATGGCTGCAGAGCAAAACCCCTGACCTGGCACGTGGTGTCCTCGCTCTGCATCTCAGTGTGGAAGTGCACCAGGGTGGGCACTGAGCTGCTCGGATCCATTAGGAAAATCGGCCAGGAAAAGTAGGGCTAATTATTCAGGAAAATATGTTGTGTAATTAGACTTGGATTGTTCTGCTCTCTCCTTTGTGAGCAGGGCTTAGGAAGAGGTGAGGCCGTTATAATGATAGATATTTATATCTGCTCATATTTGTCTCTAGGGGTAAGACTGCAACCAGATGCACTAGAAAATAGTTCCCAGTATTCTCTCTTCTTCTTCTTCTCCTCCTCTTTCTTTAAAAAAAATTCTTCTGGAAAAAAACTGAGTTTAAAGTAGTTAGTACCCCACAGAGGTAATTTTCTATCCCATGTTTATACAACAAATACTCAGAGTAAAGCTAGTAAATGGAGTAGAACACAGAACTCCGACAGGATTATTTGTATCCTCATAAGAAGCCAGGCAAAGCAAAGCAATCAGCAGGAAAATGCCATGAGTGGGAGAGGCAGTGGCACAGCGAGTACCCACAACTTTGCTGTGGTTCCGCAGCTGTTCCTGTGTTATTGGTCCCACTCCTTCTGTATTTCCTCTCCCCCAGTGCCCTGAGAACTAAAGCAGCTGTTACTCTGTGAGGGAGCCCAGCCCTCTGTGCAGTGAGGAGGCAGCCTGTCTGTCTGTCCGTCTGTGCTGGGTGTGGTTGGTGACCCCGTGTCGGGAGGGGGCTGTTGGGGTGATGTGCGGGGCTGTCCTGGGCTGGGGCCCTCCTGACCATCTCCCTCCCTCCCTCTGCTCAGGCTGCCCCAGTGCCCCTGCTGTGCCCTCCCAGCGCTGCTGCTGCTCCCCGGGTGGGACCCTGGGTGTGGCACAGCCTGGGCTGTGGCTCCAGTGACCCCGAACACCCCTGGGGACACACGGACCCGGAGCAGAGCTCGGCAGCAGTGGCTTGTGCTGGCCTGGCACACTGGAGCAGTGGGAACAGCAAACCCCCCAGACAGGGCTGGGAGCTGGGAGAGCTCACAACCAAAATCTAACATGTCTCTAGCATGTTGATGATCATAAAAATATATATGGGAAGGGAAGCAGGAGGGGGAGGAACCTGAGGATTGCAGCAGTCACGTCAGGACAACATGGCCTGGTTGGACAGGGCTTGGACCAACCTGGGCTAGTGGAAGGTGTCCCTGCCTGTGGCAGGGGGTGGCACTGGAAGCTTTAAGCTCCCTTCCAACCCAAATCAGTCTGTGTTTCCATGGACATCAGCCCTGTTGCAGTATCATTTCTAGAGGTGTTGGATGCTGGATGCCACCTTCCCATGGCTGTGAGAGGATGAGCCTTGAGACTCAGGGATGTGAACAGGGACAGGGCATGGGGGTAGGTCAAGATGAAAGTATTTCCTCTGTGCTATGAACTATAAAATTTCCTTCTCTCTCATTTTAATCAGTGAGTTTCAGCCTGACTGCCACAGTGCTGGTGTCAGAGACAGAGCTGTGTTGGGGCTGCTGAGAGAGCACTGAGTGAGTCATGGACAAGGCTGTAATTTGGTGACAGTCTTTGTGTCCCCTGTTTCTGAACACTAGGCAGGACTCTCTGCTGCTGGTCGTGATGCCCTCCTGGGGGGGACAGTGTGAAAACAAGGTCTCACCTACATCTCCTAATTAAAAACCACACAGCACATTTCACACCATGTTAGGGATGTTAATTGGGGTGTTCTGGCCAAAGTCCAGCTGGCTGCTGGAAGCCCTGTCTGTGTGGATGTTCCCTGGAAAGGGCTGCTGCTCTTCTGCTTTTTCCTGCAGTGCTGTGGAGTGCTGAGAGTGGCTTTGGCACAGAGGGGCTGCTCGTGTCCCCTCTGCAGGGGCTGAGCTCCAGCCTGGGGTACACAATGAATCCACCATCCTTCCAGTGCCACTGCTTTCCCTGGGGAAGCACAGTTCATTTGTCCTCTCCCTCGTGTCCCCGACACCAGCTGATGTCAGCTGGAGGGGCCCTGGGTGACGGTCAAAGCATTGCTCTTGTGGGGTCATTCTGAGGAGGCAACTCCTCCTGGGGCCACACAATAGACACCACTGGGGATCCCTGACAGAAAATCAGAGGCTGACACAGCCCTGCAGTGGTGAGAACTTCGGGAGGACTTCTTGGGTCAGCCCCCACCGTGTTCCCAGCAACACAACACCCGCTGGGTCCCCGCAGTGCCCTGACCTGCACCGGGGCCTCTTCTGTCATCAGCTCAGAGGAAAACCTTGAGAGCTTTAATATCACTTTAAATCCTTTGCTGCCTTGGAGGGGCAGAGCTGCCCTCTCCTCCCTGCTGCTGTGTGTGGGGACCCCGTTTGTCCCCGGGCCCCCCAGCTGTGCTGTCTGGCAGGGGAGGTCCTTGCTGCCCACAGAGCTTGGGAGGGACACCCAGCCCCTGGGAACAGGTTACTGTGATGGCATCTCAGCCCTCAGAGCTGGGAAAAAAAGAAATTATTAACAGCATGGAAACCGTTTAAGTACTTCAGGTAATTAGGAAATATGTTGGCGCTTTCAAATAAGTTAAATTAAATGTGTGTTAAATAAGTAGCAAAAGAAAAGCAAGTGCCAGGCACGAAACGGGTTATGAATAAAACATTTTTCAACGTTACCTGATAACTTAGGGAACTTCCCTCGGCGCAGAGGTGGGATGCGGTTTCCACTGAACAAGCCTGGAGTGTCCTCCCAGGTGGAGAGCAGGGGGTGGGTGGCCCTGAGCTGGTCTGGGGGGTCTGTCACCTGTCCCTGGGGGCACCCGGACCTCAGGGGTGGAGCTGCTGCCCTTCCCTGAGGAAATGCTCCTGTTGGGAGGCTGTGACACACAGAGCTGGAGGGGACAGATGACGATAGGCAGGGCTGCCATCCCTGGGGAACAACCTGCTCCTGAACCCAGACAGCTTCTTGGGAGCACACAGGATGTGTGACCATGCCCGTGGGCATCTGCCTGGTCTGAGGGGCACCCCGAGGTGGGGCCAGGCATGGGGAGGGGGGGTCACAGCTGCAGCCCATGGCTTCCAAACCAGCTCCTGCAATGCATTCCAAGTACTTCAACATCATCATAAATATTTAAATGTGTAAAATGAAAGTGTGTGTGGGTGCTGGTTCATTGAGCATCTTTGAAATGAAAATAATGAAACAAACGACCTCTGCTCAATAAAGCAGAGTCCCCCAGAGCCTCAGAGCACGGCTCAGCTGCACAATCCTTTGATGGGGAACAGCAACTGCAGGCCGAGCGTGGGTCGGGCCTCTGAGTCTCAGTCTGTTGGATTGCTGCAAAGGCAGCTCTTGGAATAACAAAAAATAACCAAAAAGCCCTTCTCCACCCCCTCCTCGGCCTTTAAAGGCATTTTTCAGGCTTGCTGCTGGAGTTGCTGCCCCCAGAAACTCTGCTGCAGCCTGGAGGGAGTCACAAGGAGGAGCTCAGGGTGCCTGGAGAGGATGTCAGGAGGGAGGGAGGGATGGAGAAAGGTTTGCCAGGATGGAGGGGGGATGCCCTGCTGTCCCATGGCTCCTCCCAACCCAAAGTGGTGGGACCAGTCCTGAGGTTTTCACAATTTATGGCCATTTCTTGGCTGACACCATCTGCTCGTGTAGGTACAGTGGGATCCCAGTTTGTGCTGCTGCACCCTGGGCTCTGTCCCATTGCCCTGGGCTCTGTCCCAGTGCCCCCAACCCTGGGCTCTGTCCCAGTGCCCCCA
>NW_020884882.1:17114522-17169257 GCF_003945725.1 Corapipo altera | reverse complement strand
CCCTGAGCTCCCCTCGCCCACCCCCCAGCTGAGGGCCCATGCACAGGGGGCAGGAGGAGCTGCTTTCCCAGCTTGGCTCTGCTGTCAGGGGGAGTTTTGCTCCGATCATGGAGCTCGGATCACTTCCAGCTCCCCCATCTCAGCTCCCTCCCCTGAGCCAAGTACCTGCAATATGTAACTTGTACCACTTTAAAATTACCTCTATGGCCTCCCCAAACTTAACTAACCCATAATGAATCTTAATTTCACTGTACTTTGGGCCATAAAAGTGTGTTGTATCTTGCCATGAAACATCTTTATAGGCCTTGGCAGCTGTTTCATGGCCCCTTTTTGCTGTATTTTATTCCATTTCAGCAGCATCTGCACAGGATGGGCACTCTGAGGGGGCAGCACGAGGCTGCATGTTCTGTCACTGGTGAGGATTTCTGAACTAAGGATTTGATTTCTCCTAGAATTGTGCAGCAATTACAGAAATGAAGACAAAAGCCTGATTAATTAGAGGATAAATGGCAATGCCCCCCAGTGCTGGGGCACCAGTGTTCTTTAAGAGGAACTTAAGACTGATTTTAAGCCTTTCCCTTTTCCTGACTTGCTGCCACGTGTCTCCTCTGTTTCTCATTTAAAGCCACCTTCCCACCCCCAAATTTCTAGATTTATATGTAAATGCACTGTAGATCAATTAAAAGATAAATTCAACTTTTATGTGGGAATGTAGAAGGAATAAACTCAATAAAATGCAATTCTCATATCCTGATCTTTGTATACAGTGATCAGAAAGCAATTAATCAGATTACTTTTTATCCCCCAATAGTAATTTTCCACTTTGTAGTCATTTTTTGGTCTACAATTTAGAGTTATAAAATATTTTTATATCAAAAAAAGATAAGTCCCATGTAGAGGATCTGTTCTGATCAAAGACAGACTAATGAATTGTGCTGGGAAATACAACCCAGGGTGACCCTCGTAGGAAAATTACTGTCATCAATATGGGGATTTCTCTCTGTATTTCATAGAATTTGTGTATTTCATGCACAAAAGGTGTGTTTCAGCCCCCATTGGGGTGGATGAGGCATGGTTAAAATCCTTTGGCAGGCAGGTGAAGGTGCTCAGCAGAAGGTGATGTGGTCAGTGTTGGTGCAGGAGCTGGTGAGACCCTCTGTGTCTGGTGCCATAAACCAACTGCTGACTGCAAACCTTATGGGTGACCAGCGACAGGACTGCAGGGAACAGCCTCAAGTTGCACCAGGGGAGGTTTAGAGTGGATGTTAGAAGCAGTTTCTTCCTGGAATGGGTTTTCCAGCCCCGGCACAGCCGCCCAGGGCAGGGGTGGAGTCCCCATCCCAGGGGGGGGTTTAAAAGCTGTGTGGATGTGGCACTTGGGGACATGGGTCAGTGGTGGCCTTGGCAGTGCTGGGGGAAAGGTTGGACTTGGTGGTCTTGGAGGGCTTTTCCAACCTTAGCAATTCCATGATTCTCTAATTCTCGTGGGCCCTGAACACGGGGACAGGGGACTTCATTCCCCATTCCTGGGACACTGACCTGGAGCCAGTAAATGGCCTTTGCTTTTCGGGGGTGTCGCTGGTTTGGGCTGGATTGAAACAACACTGGAAATCATAAAAATAACCCCCTCTGTGTCTCATCACAGTCTGATCACACAAGCTGCCTTTCCTTCTGCTGACCCATCCTGCAGGCACCATAAACCTTTCCTTACCCCCCACCTTTGCACGTGCTGCAGGCTTTGGGATTGCCCCATGGCTCAGAGGGGCACATGCAGCCAGAGCTGGGCTTTTTCAGGTGCCCAGGAGATTGAATCCCGTGGCACAGGGGGTCACTGGTCCCTGCATGGCAGCAGCATTCGAATAAAGGTCTCCCAGGCTGAATCCCATAATAGAGACACAAACATCTGCTGTACTTGAAAATAAGATGCTGGGGCTCCAGGGAATTGGGAGATCTCCCTTAAAAAAAGAGCCTAAGTCTGCTTCCAGGGGCTGTGGGGAACAGGGAAGGAGGAACGATAGGTGTAGCTTGGACTTCCCTTGTGAGGGATCAATGGAGAAGGGAAAGGCTCGGTGTACAAATTAAAAATACGCAGCAGCAGAGAAAAGGCCGGGAAAGCAGCGATTCCCGGGAGACAGGGAGGAAAAGAGGAGCTCATCTGGCTACTACTTAATTTAGCCGTGCCCAGGGACTGCTCTCCCGGGCGTTCCCTTTCTGTGCGGGTTTGCGGGGAGCTGGAGATGTTCCTGCGGCGTTGCCATGGCAACGCGTGTGCGGGATGTCGGGCTGCGGGAGCCGCGGGCACGGCCCGGCCCTTCCCTGGGCTTCCAAGGGGTCAGCTGGGGCTTTTTGATCCCCAGTCTGCATTTTTATTTCAATTTTCAAAAAAGTCCCCTTTTGCGGTTTGTTTCAATGCAGAGAAAATTGATAAATGTTTGTTCTTAATTGCTCTTTATCTGCTTCAAAAGGAATTTTGTAGTACTTTATTTTTCAAATGTGAAGTTTGTGGAAGTTGTAAATAATTTTTCATGGTGGTCTTTAACGGTAGATTTTTGCTTTATTTTTTCAAATCACTACGTACGTATCTTGTATTGGTGTGCAAAGAAGACCCAAACCCCTATTTTTAGGAGCTGTTTGGATCTTAATAAACCCACATACATCAAACAACTGTGTACAGATGGTGGTTAATTTGCTTTACTTTTATTCCAAATCAGTCAAACCCACCAAAGTGTCTTGGGCATCAGGAGCACAGCGTGCTCAACTGGGAAACACATTTTCAATTATATCTTGGCTATTGATCAAAACTCAAGTAATCTGTATCTCAGACGATACTGAGAGTTCAGTCTGCAGATCAGTCAGTTTTCTTAATCTTAATTGCTTGTGGTAGCAACAAAACTATGAACCTTGGAGTGAACCAGCCCAAGGTCCTGCTGCCTTGGGGGGCCAGAAGAGCACTTGGGCCAAAAGGATGCTGTGCTGATGTTCATCTTCTTCATCTTCACCTCCCTGGCGGTGCCCAAGGAAGGACAGGATGTGGCACTCGGTGCTCTGGGCTGGGTGACAATGTGGGGATCGGTCAGAGGTCAGATTTGATCATCTTGGAGGTCTTTTCCACCCGTGGTGGTTCTGTGATTCTGTGATTCCTTTGCTCTGCTGGTTTGTCCTGGCTGGTTTCCCCTCTCCTGTCTCTGCTGCGCTGCCACAGCCACAACCTTCCCTGACCATCAGGGGAGATCACTGGGCTCCTCTCCTGATCCTGCAGAGCCTTGTCCTCATAAAATTCCCTATGAAATCGTGTGTCATCCTTCTGACTTCCTGCTAAAATGGGGTATTTTGAGTATTTTGTTTGCAATGTGAGGATCTGAGCCAACATCCTTTGGTTTGGCAGTCAGTGAACTCCAGCTGAGCTGGCTGCACATGGTGCTGGCACATTGTGCCATCGTGGGCAGGGCTGGGCTGGCCATGAGCTGGGACAGCATCAGGGAGGGCATGGCTGTGCTCCAGGAAATCCTCTGGCAGCAGATATTCAGGGCGGTGTTTATAAGAGCAGTATTAGTTCACCATGAGGATGCAAAGCCTTGCAAAGCATGTGAGCAAGTGATGGAACCCAACACAGAGGGGCATTTGCTTGGGAAGCACTGGAGAAAATAGAGGTTCCTAGTAAGGTTGATTTTAAATGCTGGAGGAGGACAGGAAGAATAGAAAACTTTGCTTTGAAGAGATACACGAGAGAAACGGGAGGAACTGTCATGAAACATTTCCTTGTGGTTCCTTAAAGTGATATCACTGTAAGTATGAAAAAAGAATTAATTATGTTGTGAAGAAGGGCAAAAATTAAAGTAATTTTTTTCAATGAGGTTATATCCTATATTCTGTGTATTCTCCAAGTAAATAATTCACCATTTGTGATTTATGCCGTTCGTTTACGTTACATTTTTCTCGCCCACGAGGATTGTCGTGTTTGCAGCCAAGGGCTGAGTTCTGTCTGTTGGAGAAGACAAAGTCCTGGCCTCCGTGTTGTGTGATTCAGATTCCAAATTCCATTACTGAGCTCTGCCTCCGTGGTTCCCCAGCTCAGGATCTGGGCTGCAGCGCGTTCTGCCGTGCCAGGAAGATGTTGCTGGGTTTTATCTTCGTGAATGACCACATTATTTATTGGAACACGCCAAATGCCAACAAGTGCTCGTGGAAGCAGCAAGCACAACCTCCCAGCAAACAGTGTGACACTAATCTGTTGTTTGTGCTAAAATACAGAAAGGAAATTACTGCTCGGCTGTCATGAAGCTCATAAAGGAAAAAAGAAAAATGCCACCGCAGAAGAATGAGCTTCAAAAGAAAGTTCCATTATCAGTTTGTTTCATGCCTTGTAGCTCCAGCTGCAAACAATCCCTTCCATAAACACCCCCTCGAGATAAATGGCAGCACAATTCGGGTGGTATTGGGGAGATAAAGCCATGAGTGTCTGTTTGGGGGAGGGAGGATCTGCTGAGCCTGCTGCTTTATTTTGTTACATCTCATCACCATCTTGGGGGAGAAAATGAATATGTATCGTCTGTTATCTTGTCACTTTGGAGCCAAACATCTTAAAATACATTTTCTGTGAAATAACCCTGGGGATTTCAGGACCAGAATAAATTATTGGTGCAATTTGAGCTTGGAGACTCTGTGCTTGCTTGAAACATGGCAAAAGCTCTTCCTGGCGTACGAGAGTTGCTTCTGCTTAGGAATCAAAGGGAAAAAAAGAGGAAAAATGCCCAACAAAGCTTCCATAGCCCAGATGCTTCTGCCAAACCAGGTAATTGTAGCCAGGTGGGGGTCAGGCTTTGCTCCTGAGGAACAACGGACAGGACAGGAGGGAAAAAAACCAAGAAATAAATCCTGTCATGAATGTGCAACTTCTACTTAAACACAATATCAGAGAGGACAAAACAAATGAAAAATAAGTGTTTTTTTAGCTTTTCCCATTCCCTGCCATTGCAGCTGATTGTGTGGGCTGACCTGAGACAGGATCCAGGAACTTCAGCTGGTGTAGCCAAGCACTGTGACAATCCATGCAAATCTAAGCTGTAATCCTTTTATATTGATGGAAATTAAACTTTTATTCTTGCCATGGATATGGGAGTCTGAAATTCACATTGGGAAAAAATTCAGGGTTTTATTTTTGGCTCCACTTTCACAATTACTCAGCCCAGGGCGTTTTTATGCTGCAGCTCCATTATGTGAAAATTGTGAGTAACATTTTTCTCTCCAGGACTCTACATTTACTCTCCGAATGTTTCACTGAGAATATGACATGATTTAGACTGCAGTGCTTTTAAAAAAACTCCCCAGTTTCTAGGACCAAACGGTACCTGTGAAAGTGGCTGCAGGGAGCCAGCACCGTCCGTGGTGGGAGATGACAGGCACTCGTTAGAGCTCTCTGCTAATTATCTCATTAAGTGGTTTCAGATTTGGAAGTGTCTCAGCACCTGAGACACAACGTGGTGGTGAAGAACAGATCTCTTCAAAATGGTTTTATGATTACTGGGGGGAGAGAATTCCCAGTGTAACCCCCTGCACCTGCTGGGCACCAAATGTCAGGTCTCGGGGCACCTGAGGCCGCTCGGGGCTGGGTCCTGGCACCTGTGGCAGCACTGCCTGGCTGGGAGCTGGGGGCTCTGAGTGCTGGGGGGGAGTGATCAGAGCTTTGGGTACCTGGGCTATCACCTTTTAGGAAAAGAGGAGCAAAATCAGGTCTCAATGCCAGTGGTGTTTGTTCTGGAGAGTGTTTGGGATGTTTGCTGTGAACAGCTGGGGCGGGGACAGGACTGAGGCTGAAGAAGAAGTAAAATTCCTTTATTCTGAAATTTCCCTGTGCAGCAGCTCTGTCTGTGTGTCTCAGCTCCCACCTGCCTCCTCCTCCACATCCCTCTTTACCCTCCTCCCCACAGACATTTCTCACCTCTCCATTGAGGAAGGATTGTGCTGAATAATTTAGTACTTTGGAGGTCTTTGTTCTGTGCCTCCAAAGTGATGTGGACATTTGTCTCCAACTGGTAGGCCATCTGAAATCAATAATATCATCAACTTCACCTGCATTTACAAAGATAATATTTCTGTAATATTGTCTGGATACAAAGGGAAGAAGAAAGGCTGTGCAGGAGGAAAAGCCATAAAAAGCACTGCAGAGAAGCAGCATTACATTTTAGAAAACTTTTCCAAGGCCATTAATTGAACTTTGTTACAAGATTTAAATGAGATATTGAAAATCAAACACAGTTTTAATTGCCTGTTCTCAGACAGAGCATCAACTTAGAAATGCAGTTTCTGTTTTGTATCCGTAAAGAAAGATCCAGCAGCTCCTGGAGAACTGGTGTCCCCTGTCACTGCCTCAGAGCTCCACACAGCAGTTCTTTACCCTGTGGTAAACACTGGTTCCCAGCCCAGTGCCTGTGTCCAGCACAGGCATTCCTGTGCATTCCTTAAATCCTGGGCTGTGGTGCTGCTAAAGCCCCCTCCTGTTCCTCCCAGCAGGCTGAGCTCCCCTGGGCTGTGTTGGAGGGATGGGGAGCTGCTCCCGGGCTGCTCCCGGCTCCACTGGACCGACGGGAGCTGCTCGTCCAGCGCTCCGGGTGCCGTGCTCAGGGTACAGCTCCAGCCTTGCCTTGTAACTCTGCACTTAGGAGTATTCCCTCAGTCATTTTTCCATTTTAAAGTTTCATCAGCTGCTGAATATTTGATGAAAACAAAGCCTGTCCTGGCTGTGCTTCCTGCACGTGTCAGAGAACGGCTTTGGAGTCTCCAAATTCTAGGTCTGCATTTAGGGTGTACTTGAAAATAAATGCACCTGCAGGATGCACTTAATCCTATTTTTGAAGCATTTTGGAAGGCAATCCTGAGACTGGGAACATGTAGTTCATGGTGGAGAAGGTTTAGAGCAACTTGGTAGGGGAACTTTTGGTGCAGCATAAGCTCGGTAATGGCCATAATGTCTCACCTAATGGACAAATAAACAGCTCTGGAGAAATTAAGATAATTCAGTATGTTAATGCTATAGGTTGAGAAGTAAACAGGGCACATAATAATGGAAAGAGATCAATTTAAACCTGAGGGGTGTTAACTCTGTCCTTTCCAGAGCTGTGCAGGGACCCTGATGGAGGGGTGGGCACCGTTCCCAGCCACTTCCTGATCCCATAGGAAGCAGCAGCTGCTTATCATTTTTCCCAGAGCCAGTTAATGCTGTGACAGTGTTCATCACCTTCCCTGCCAGTCAGTGGTCTCCACTGACACACATCCCAGCTACTGTGGAGTGAGTGGAATGTTCCCTGGGGAGCCTCAGCTCTGATTTATGGGGCATGTGCACGGGTTTCCTACTGCCTGCTCTAAATCTGTTATTTCTGCATGAATCACAGCCTCACACAAATGGGAACTTCTGACACAAACTTCAACACGTACTTAAAAGCCCCAAGCAGATGAGAACAATAAATTGGATTGCTAAGTACTGTGTGTGTTGGGAATGGCAGATGCACAGATGGCAGGAGAGGTATAACGGGAATAAATCTGACACTTTGGAGGACTGTGATATTTATACCTGGTGAATGCTTAAAGAGAGAGGCTGGGATGATACACCAGTGTTCCTAACTGCTCATCCATTTGCTTTGCTTCCTTTCTTCTTGGCTGGTTTTTTTGTTTGTTTGTTTGTTTGTTTGTTTGGGGGGGGGGGGTTTTTTTTTTTTTTTTTTTTTTTTTTTTTTGGTTTTGGTTTTTTTTGAGGTGGGAGGCCAGTTTGGATGGAGCTTGGAGCAACCTGGGCAGGAAGCTGTCCCTGCCCATGGCAGGGGATGGAATGAGATGAGCTTCCAACCCAGAATATTGCAGGATTCTAAGAGCTGCTGAAGGGCAGGAGGAGGAGAAGAACTGGGCACCAGAGCCCCTGTGAGCAGCAGCCGTGGGGGGAGTTGCTGCCAGGGCAGGGGTGAGTCACCAGGGCTGAATCCTGTGGGTGCAGAGCTGGGAATGACAAAGTTCCAGCTGCACAGCAGTAGTTGTGTTCTCTCCTCCCCTGTAGGTAACTATTGCAGTTGTCCAGCATTGCTGGACATCAAAGCCTCACAGATAAGGGCCATTTCCAGGGGATGCTCCTTTAAAAGCCGTGGGTGCTGTACCTTTCCTGCATGGAAGCTCCTGCCCAGGGTGACCCCTTTGGCACAGCCCCAGCACCTCGTTTGGTCCATGTCCAATGGGATTACTGCTGGATGTGAACAGCCCAAAACTCAGGAGCCCTGTTGGAGCCCTTGGACCAAAGGACTCCTGTCTGAGTGATTTCACCAATGGCAAAATATTTTGGTGTGAAATTGCCTTTGCTGCCCGTGGGGTCAGGGGCTCTGTCAGAGCTCTGTTATCTCCTCTGCTGTGCAGCTTCTTTTGCACACTCTTGTCTCTAAACCCTCTGGGTTTTTAGTATGTTGAAAACCTTGAAGAAACCCAATATTTTGGGTACATCCTCAGAACCTGTAACTACAGCCCAGCTCCTCATGGAAACAGGAGGCCAGCACATCCCAAACAGTTTAATACTAAGTTAGCCTTTTCTTCTCATTAATTAAGTGGTTGTTTGACTACTAATCCCTATTCATTACTTACCGCTATTGCCATAATTTTGTCTCCTGGGTACTGAAGATTAAAATGCCTAGGAAGCTGCCTAAGCCATCAAAGTTACTAGTGGGAGCCTTGGTACTTTGTAGACATGAAGTGATTGAAAACATTTATCTTCCTCCGTTATTAATAATAAATCAGGCCTCTTAAGATTCTTCCTTTAGGTTTTAATTTTAAACAAGCTGTTGAAACACAATCTCTAAGCAAAAAAAGGTTCAGAACAGGCTTTGTTTGGATTGAAAACAGAAGTTTTGTACTGTCTCAGACATAAAAAAATACAACTTTATAAAAATTCAGCCTCCTGAAATAACATATGGCTGCACACTGGGTTTGGTGAATGAGGACAATTTATGTCTGCAGTCACACTGTAAATCTGAACAGTTGTGCAGAGATGGAAAATGTGCTGTGTGGAGATGAGGAGTGTCCCAGTGAGCACTCGATGGGTCAGCTCTGGGATTCCCGTGGGAGAGCACGGTCCCATGAGAACAGGGGTAGGGAGAGCCTGGCTGAGTGTCTGCTGGGGTGTAAAGACCCAGTAAAAGTGTGTCCACAGTGAAATGTTATTGCCACAAACTGAGCAACCCCACAATGGGCTTAAGAAGGTGAAGGAAGTAGTTTGATGTAGTTTGATTTTCCCCAAAAATCCAGGTTCTGAATTCCATGGAGGTGATCACTGGAAGAACCCAGGGCTTCTTTGAAGATGTCAGCTGAGAGTGAATATTTCACTTCTCCCCAGAATTAGCTTTGCTGTTACATGTGATTTCTTTGCTATGAAGTGTGAGTAGAATACCGAGATGGAACAATTTCTGAATGAAAATGGAGAGCCCTACACGGATATGTCAGTGTGGGTTTCAACCATTCATTACTTTTTCTCCCAACAGCTTTGTGTTACTCAGCAGTTTATTCATAAAGAGAAAAAAAAAAAAAGGAGCAATAGGAGAAATAAAGGCACTAACAGGGCACTGTGGGGAAGTGGAAAATTTTGCCTTTTGCTGAGTGGGTGAATGAGCAGAACATCAACTTACCCAAAGCAGCCCTGACAGGGGGGCAGGTTTGGGTGTGAATGCAACAATATTTCACTTCCTGGGGGGAAAAAAAAATCAGGCTGTTGGTCAAGATGTTTCCATGGTAACTGCTATAATTTCATTTTAGTGATGGATTACAGAGAACACTCCAGGGAGGTTTGAGATGATGGAGTTTCATCTGACAGAGCCTGGCAGACTCGTTCTCTGGAGTTATTAGGCAGTTCTGGTTATGTTTTATATTTTATATAGCCATTTATTACCATATGAGCTTTATATTTTCTATAACCATTTTATACACTGGGTGCTGTGTGGGATGGCTGTGCATGGAGCTGGGAAAGGGTCCTGGTGGAGCTGTTCTGCTCCAGCAAGGAGGGACACTGGAGTCTGTTCAGCACCAGAGTGGTGGGGTAGTTGTTGTCAGCAGTGAAATTTGATTGATTCAACCCAAATACCTGTGTGTGCCTGGGCCCTGGGGAGTCTAAGGTAATTTATATATAATGTTTAGATGAATTTATGTGTATATTAATAGAGAGGGAGAGAGAGTGACAGAAAAACTGAGGGAGAACTAAAGGTGTTCAAATAACAGATATGTTCTTATCTAACATACCTCTTTTTTCTCTTTCCTTCCCTCTTCTCATTTTCAACTAGAGGGAGATAAGAACCCTGATACACTGGGGTTTTTTCTGCTCTGTCAGACCTTGTTTTTCCTTATTACCAAGGTCCATGGAGTTACTCCAGGCTCGTGTCAGTGTTCTGGGAGGAGAATTTCCTCATAAATTGTGTATGTGGCCATTTTTGAACTTTGAGCCAACTGACAGGACTGAGTTCATTGGTTCTGCAAAGAATCAGCAAGGGACAAAACTGGAGATCTTTATTTCTAAAAGTTGTTTCCACTGCAGGTATAAAATACAGGTACAGGTACAGCAGGCAGAAGAAAGCTAATTTTATTTCTTTTGAAGGGATCAATATTCCACAGTAGGGAAAGTCCTGTGTTTCCAGCTATACTTTTATAAACAGCATTTCACTATGCCCATTATCATAACAGGCCTCTTTATCTCCTCTGTCAATATTTGGCTCTGTCAGGCACTGTCTTATCTTTAAAGTGAAAAATCCATCATCATGACAGAAGGGAAAAAATACATTAACACCCACCTGCTAATTTGTATTTGAGGCTGGAGGCCCAAAAGTGTTTTAAGGAGCTCCTGCAGGTTTGCATTAATTGTGTGTTCGAGCTGTTCCGGTGAATTCCCACAGCTTTTCCCCACGGGATTCAGCAGAAGGGGAGTGGAAAAGAGGAGCAGCATTCACCACACACAGGTGACAAAATGTCTTGAGCACCTGCAGCTCCCTGTGGCCAAGAGCATCTCCTGGAGCATCCCTGGGAACACGGGGAAGGAGGAGCCAGGGAGGTGTGGTGGGAGAAGCAGCTGCTGCTCCATGCCTGGATTAGCTGCTAATCCCAAATTCCTCTGTCATTTTACCTGCTGACTCACCTGAAGAGTGCAAATGCTCTTGCCTTTGTTGGGCTCTGAATACCGTGTGTTGCTTTCAGGGCTCCTTCTGGTTCAGACACTCCTTGCCTTTGCTCCAGAGGGAGCTGCTGCCCAGGGCTCCATGTCCTGGCTCTGGTTTTGGGGGTCCCATGGGCCTGTGCAGCCCCCCAGAGGGAAAAATGAAATGTACCTCTGAGAGCCTCTCCATGATTAAAGCAGAGATGGAATTATAATGGCATTCTGGCTGGAAAGGTGCTTCTGGAGCCCCATGGGTGCCCCACAGCACAGGAACTGCTTCTTATGGGGCTGCTGAACGTCCTCCTCATGCCTGGGGGTCAGCAGGGCATGGGGGAGATTCATCTAAACCCTCCTTGTAACCTTTTCTTAGCCCTGTAAAGACTAACCAGGACTTTGGTCAGACATTTCACTGCTGTTGTGAGATCAATATCCTTATAAAAACATTGCGTTTCTGCTCAGTGAGGGGAAGAGGCTTTAATGTTCATTTAACCCTTTCTGTTGGGAAAAACACACGAGGTATTTCAGGTACAGACTCTTTATGTTCTAATTCATCTTGGAACAAATATGTGGTGTGTTTTTGTGCTATTTTGACACTGTGCAGGGTTACACACTGGAGACTGCAGGGGGAACTGAGCCTCCAACTCTGCACAGAATGGGTGAAACACCTGCTGGTAGAGGAGAAATAATTGTAGTGCTTAAACTCTTGGCAGGTGTCAGGAATAAAAATGGGACTTCTTCCTCATTTCAAGAGGGATAGTCTGCATGGAGCACAGGGAGCTCCAGCCTGGCCTCTGGATGCTTTTATTTGTCAGGAAATAATCTCAGCCCCAGATTTCTGACAGTGCAGTGCTGGGGCACACACCAATAAATGCTTCATCACTTAATAGAATTAGAAAGAAAAGACAGAATAAGTTGTCTGCATATGATTTTTATTTGCTTGAGGTCAAGGAAGGCACCTTTGCAGACTGAAGACAATAAACTTGAATCCCTTTGGGGTCTCTCCAGTTGGGCTCTGCTGGTGGGGTTTTCCAGCAGGAAGGATGGTGTGCTACCACCTCCCGTGGCTGCCCCTCAAATCCCTGCCCCCATCACAGCAGAGAGGGATGGAAAGGGTTAATGTGGCACCTGAAGTGGAATGAGGAAAGGGGAAGGGAAAAATGGATTGAAATCAAGAAAATGTCTTTGGAACAATTAGTACATGTTGGTGTGTTGCTCGTCAAAGGCAGCATTTTAAAAAGGTTAACACCTTGGCAGAGTTAATTGCTGTTCTTCCTCTTTGATTCCATGTCATTTCTGATTTCTTACTCTGTTGTTTATCTTCCAGCTAAGTAGATTTTAAATAAAACAAATATTTATGGCAGTAAAACATGATGGCTTCAATATTTATGTACAGCAAAGTAAACAAAACTTCATAGTGCAAATATTGAAAGAAGTCAAAGCAAACAAAACCAGAAACCCACCTGGCTGAAGGAAACTGCCTTAAAAACCTGGGGAAGACGACTTCATAACCGAAATGAACTCCATACCCCAAACCAACTTCATAACCCAAACCAACTTCCTAACAAAAAGCTGTACATTAATCATTTAATAACCAATGGAGTGAGTCTGTCTATTAAATGTTTGCCCTCAGCTGTTGGGTTCTGTGTCCTCACACCCTGCTGTTGCCTTGGTCTGTATTTGTGACAGAGTGGATCCTAAAAACTCCTGATTTTCCCTAGGGGTTTTAACCTCTCCACATGCCTGTTCAAAGTATCGGGGTCTCTCAAAGAAATGATCCAAGATGCATCAATACTGACCTGTGAACAGGGCAGGGCTGTTTGGCACCACAGTGCCTGGACCATCCTCCTCCTTCAGGTGCAGCAGCACCTTCCTGTGCTCCCCAGGGCAGCAGTGTCAGTGGGGATCCACGGGGTCACTGTGAGCTGGACATGAACCAGCTGCAGCAGCAGGGACGTGTCAGGAGCAGTTAAACTACAGGAGCACAGTCCAGTCTCAGTGTAGTTGGTGCTCCCATGGGACAGTCCCTAACTCAAAGAGACACCCTGTGATTTACAGGGCTCTGGTCCCCTGGGCTGTGCAGAGGGAGCTGGGAATGCTCAGGGCTCTGCTCCTTGGCCATGAATACACACCTCTTCCCATATAATTTGTTTTATTTATTTATTTCAGATATATGTTTTTATTTTTATTCCATGTACGTTTTCCTTTGCTGGGCAGAAGTGTGAAGGCGAGCTCAAACTCTTTGAAGGAGCATACTTGGGGAAAAATTATCTGTCTTTTCAACTTGCCTCCTTTCTCCATGAGCCTTGACAGGCTTTAAAGTCCAGGGCTTCAGGCGTTTCCTCGTGGCACTTCTTCCTCCCAGCACATTTCCCCCTGTGAACCAAACCTGCAGTTTTTCATTGTAAATAAACACAACCTCTGTGGAATTTGAAGTGCATTGGCTTTGAAGTGATAATTGTGTTAAGCAGGGAAATGTGGTGCAAACGCTGTCAGATGCTCTGTGGTGGTGAGAACAAACCCCAGAGTTTCTGTCCCTGCAGCTGCAGGGATTCTTGGAGAAAAGGAGGAATAATGAGTTTGGGAATGGAAAGGAGACCTGTGGAGCTGCTGCTCCAATGAGAGAAGGAACTACAGGTACCTTCTATACCCAGGAGACAAAATTATGGCACAGGAACAGATCAAAGCTGAGGAAACCATGAAGGGAGCAAAATATGAGAGTCCCCTGGCAGGGGTGGGCTGGGACTGCAGCCAGCGCTGGGCATCTCCGGGTGTGGCAGTGAGGGGTCAGTGCCCCAGGCTGGTGTTCCCTTTGTCCCAGGGGCTGGGTCAGCCCCGTGTGCCCCCCTCAATAAATCTGTGTGCACCCTTGCCCTCTAGTGTCTGCAGTTTATATGTCAGCCCTGCACTGAGTGAACAGGTTTGTGTGTTTGTGTGGAAGGAAACAACTGGTCTGGATCATCCTCCTTATTTCCAGATGAGAAGATAAGATTCAGAAATGGAACAGTGATTGAAAAGAATGGAGACATTCTGAAAAAGTCTTCTTTCTAAATTTATTTCTAAATTCCACTTTATTTTGCTTTCTTAATGTCTGTTGGTCTACATTTTGGGTTCAGTGTGACAGACATTGCTGGAGATGTGACTCCCTGCACAGCTTCTCCAACAAGTATTTTAGAGTTTCATTTTTGCTGCACTTTTGTATTTGGTTGATGGCACATCATCACTGCCTGACTCCATCAGACACATCTTCCAACCTTCACACAAGAGATGGAAGTGAGGGAAATTCTGGCCACTGATGTGCTGATGGGAGTCCAGAAGAGGGTATGGAAGCTCCAAGCAGAAGATGTGAAGAGGTCAGAATTCCTGCTCCTTTGTCTCTGCCATGCTCTGCTGCTTGGCCTTTAATGTCCAGCCATCTCTGCTGATTCCCTGACTCTCTTTTCTAGGCACATGCACTGTAATTTATCTGCTCCAAAGCCACGTGTGCAAGAGCAGATACAGGATTATACCAACTGGAAAGTTAAGAGCAAGGTTCACTTATCTTATGATTTAATGTAGTAGGAGAGAGTCATTTTTATAAGTTAAAAAGTAAGAGATTGAGATACATTCATCACAGATTAGCTGAATTTCTTCCTTGAAGGGGCTCATTGAAATGTATGTGATGTTCATTGTTGTGTGAGGTGCTGTTTAAAACTTTTAACAACAAGACAAAAGCTTGTGACTGGGAGGAAGAACTGCTGTCATTGCTGGATTTAATAAATCTTCGGCAGGGACAATAAGCCTGTGATAAAGCCAGACAAAGCCTATTGCTGGGAAGTTGTTTTGGCAGGTGGGAAGGAAGGACGTTCTGTCATTGTGGTTTGGGACTTTGCGTGTCCCTGAGCTGCTGAAACCTTCCTGGATCCACAGGAGCAGCTTCGTCATTCCCTGAGGATAACCCTGGACTCCCAGAACAGCTGGGTGGGACAGGACTACTGGGGTCAGCCCAGTGCCACACTTTGGCCCCAGTCAGGCTCAGCCCTTGTCCAGGTGGGTTTGGGATCCCCCGAGATGGAGGCTCCAGGCAGGCACAGCCAGCTCGTCTCCACCATCCTGCACCAGGAGGGGCCCCAACAAACGACATCAGGCAGTCATGGAACCCACAAGAGAGCCAAACCCATGGATCAGGAGAGGCTTGGAGTGGTGAACAACAGCATTTATTTATAGCAAAACAAGTGTTTGTGGTTTTCCATCTGCACAAATCCGTCCTGCTCCGAGTGCTGCCCACACAGACCCCACAGGGCTCCTGGTCTCCACTTTCATGTGTTCAATGGCTTGAGTCAACATGGAAAAATCCTAAAGGAAGCTGTGGTCTAAAAAAATTCAGTTTTTAATGGTAGACCTTTAATTTATCATTGATTAATTTGGGGAGAATGTGGCATGTTTGATCCCTGCCTGTTTTGGGAGGTGCTGGTCTCCCCACACCCTCCCCTGCTCAGCTGCAGCCCCCACCCATCAGGGGTTACCTCAACAGGTAGTTCATGGTTTTGGTCTTAATTCTGAACCATCTCAGTCTTAAGTCGAACACATCCACAATCCCATGGTTTTAATGGCACAAAAAGCATGTAAATACACCCTTTTTTTGCTTCATTCCTGAGATTAAGGCAGATTTTTGCCAGCTTTGGAGGACAACAGCAGCACCAGGGAAGATGAAAGGAAAGCAAACTCTTTGCTTAAAACCCCCTTGATGCATCTGCCAGCAGGGACTGGACTGTGGAGCTGGGACTGTCAACTCCTGCCCGAGTCAAACCTGACAGGGGGTCACAGAGAGCTGTCCCTGCAGCCCGTGGTGCAGAAAAGTGTCACCAGGGCAGCAGGAGGGGGATGCCCTCCCACAGTCTGGAGCAGCATCCTTTGGCCCTCCATCACCACAGCGGAGGAGCAAGGCCTGGGTGTGCAGGGGGTGATGTGCACTGCCCCTCTCACCTCACTCCTACACCCCAAATCCATACAGGATAGTCCCAGAGTGATCCATAGCTGGAAAAACATGATCCATACCTGGAAAAATTCCTGCTGGCTGTAAGTAAACATTTACCATTTAACTTCAAATAATGCCAGAGTAAAATCACCATCATTAATACTCACTATATGATTCTGCTGTCTACAAAATGACTAAAGCCACTATAATAATCCAGGCAAAAATGGGTATGGATCATTTTTGCTGATTTATTTTGCAAAGGCAGACTTTTATATCAGCAT
Source organism: Corapipo altera (assembly GCF_003945725.1). Taxonomy (NCBI): domain Eukaryota; kingdom Metazoa; phylum Chordata; class Aves; order Passeriformes; family Pipridae; genus Corapipo; species Corapipo altera. The sequence goes on along the minus strand of NW_020884882.1, from coordinate 17,152,858 downwards.
CCTGTTAGATACAGAGGGGTGGAGTTTGAGAGCAGGTTATCCTGTGTGTTATACCCGTGGCAGTGAAGGGGTAGTAAAGAGGTTGGCAGAATTTAAGACACAGCCTGGCAGACCGAGGAGAACAGACCAAGCTGTTTTAGCCTTAAAGTTGAAGACCACAGCTCCCAAGAGAGAAGCTGACACTCAGACAGAAGCTGCACCCTGTGCCAGGCTGACTGTGCCACGCTGTGCCAGTGGTGCCTTGGAGAAATCACCGGTGCCAGAGGATTCCTCACCCCCCAGCACTGCCCTGGGCCACCTTTACCTGTGCTTCCTGCCATGAAACCCTGGAAAGGATGGTGTTCATACAGGGTTTGAGCAGGCTGGCAGAGCAGGCTTTGATCTCTGAGGGTGGAACAGAGAGGAACCTGCCGTGTTCCTTGGCCACAGGTTTTTGATGTTCTCCTGGATTTTGGATCCCCACTAAATGCCTTCCAGGAGAGTCTGGTCTGACCTGCAGTTGTCGAAGGAGACAAGACATCTTCCTTTCTCTTCTCTCCTTTGCAGATGTAGCAACACTTAACAACATGCCCTGGGCTCAGTTGCACCTTGTAATTCCCACAGCTTTTTCCCCCGTTTTTATGGAGCATGCCTGGGGTGGAGCCCTTGGCTACTGCACAGGGAGCCCCAGGGTCAAACCAGCCATGGAAAGCCACTCTTTGAGAAGGGAGCAGCCTTAAGATGTCAAGCAAAGGACTTGGAACTCTGAAGAGCTGGTTCTACTGTGATTTCACACAGTGTGAGCAGAACAAGCTCCACTGTGCTCCCACTATGCTGCTGGCAGTTTTCTGGAATCCTGCAAGATTTAAAGGGATCAGTTCCTTCATCTCAAAGTGGCTAAAAGGGATTACCTGGTACCCGTGGAGTAAAGCCAAGATCTACTCAAGATTTGATCAAAACTGAGAGATATAAAATAAATGAATAAACAGAAGCTGACAAGAGACCACGGAAACCAGTTTACATGGATCAGCTGACATCTTAAACTGGAACTTTCTTCCCCGGTCCTGATGACCAGGAGAGGATTAAAGGCCTTGGCATGTGCTGCCCACCAACCCTTCTGCTGAACATTCTGAGTGAGTTCCAGCAGGAGCTGGAAGGGAAAGCTGATCCTGATCCCTGCAGGTCCATTTTCTGCACAGGGTCTATTTTTGGGTTTGTACATTATATGAAGCCAAGTGTACTACAGGCATCGAAAAACTGGGGGAAAAAATAAAGTTGAGATCATTCTTAAGGGAGAAAAAGGAGGAATACTCTTCTTGGGTGCTATGAAATAAAAGCGGGTCCTGAAAATAGAAGTTACTGAAAATAAATGTGTGGTACAAGTAGAATCATAAAATCATTAAGGTTGGAAATGACCTCCAAGATCATCAAGTCCTTCAACCCATCACCACCGTGTCGACTGAACCGTCCTAGAAGTACCAGATCTCCTCATTTCTTGAACACTTCCAGGGATGGTGACTCCACCTCTTCCCTGGGGAGCCTGTTCCAGTGCTTGGCCACTTTTTCAGTGGAGGAATTTTTACTAATACAAAGCTTGTGGCTCTATCAGGAGAGCAAACAGCAAACAGGCATCTTGGAAAGTAACTGCACCCCTAAGCCAAGCTGGCAACAGGGCTTAAGGCCACACAACCCCTGCCCTGTCTGGAGGGCCTGGGTTTACTGCCCATGGTATGGAGTCAAATAACTGCCAGGGGAGCTGGGATGTGTTGCACTGCAGGCCCCTGCAGGGATGGCAGATATTCACCAGGCACACAGCAAAAGAGGGTCTTTCCAAGGATCACTGGCCTTGCTCTCCCACTCCTCGTGGCAGACGTTGCCAGTGAGATGCCAGAGCCAACCCTGGTGCCCCTGGGAGCTGAGCCCCACACTCCTCCCTCTCCCAGGAGACTGGAATAACACCTGCAAATGCAGCAACGCTCTCACTTGCCCCCCATAACCCTGGTTCTTCTTTCCCTCAGCCCAGATCAAATAAAGCTGTGGTGACTGGCAAGCTCACAATGGAACAGGCAATTGAAGTTGACAGCCCCACATGTGGGAGGTGGAAGTTCAATTCCATTTCCTCCCCAGTGTGGGCTGAAGGTGAATAATGAACAGAAACAAGCCTGAAGGGAAGAGCCCAAATCTCCCAGCACTCCAGGTTTTGTAACGTTGTGTTCAGCCACCCTCAACATATTCAAAATTGGCCTTTTTGACATGGTTTTGGGAAGGGCCGGGGACATGGAGGGTTGGTGGTGTAAGTCTGACTCCACGGGAGCAGAGGCAAAGCATTACCAGGCTGGATGGAAGCAGCATCTCACCCTTCAGCTCTTATTAATCTATTATAAATAATATTAATTATGCCTGTAGCACAAAAAGCAATTATCGAAATATTTTGCTAAACATCTTATAGAAAAGGCTATTTACCAAAAAACACTCAGCTGTATCAAAGCCTTGACAAAATGCTCTCTTAGAAATTAATAAATATGTTTGATTAGCACTTTCATGGATGCACAGATTCTGTATATGGGAGCATTATAGTGCATTTCATTATATATAAAGGCAATTAATGTCACAAATGAAGACTAAGATCTGACTCCGGCTAAATAATTGTCATTATCTATCATATAACATGCCCAGAAAGCTTAACTCTGCAATGATTTTTATGAACAATAAACTTGGCATTTACATACCAAAACAATTTGGTGTAATTCAGACTTAATAATAAATGGCAACAAAAAAAAATCACTCCCATTCTTCAGGAATTTTTCCCAGCACAATCACATGGGCATTTTTCACAGTGTGTTCATCACGATGAGAAGGGAAAGGATTTGTTCTCTGCAGTGTGTGCTGTGCTCCCAGGGCAGAGCCCCAGAGTGGGAGTGTGAGGGGCTGCTCGGGCTCCTCGTGTCCCAGCACCCTGGGGAGATTATTCCATGGCTGCTGCCCGGATCTCTGCCAGCTGAAGGATGGCTTTGCACAGAGGTGCAGAGCCCGTGGTCACCTCCTACTCCATGTCCACTCAAATCATCCTCCCTCTGCTCCGAGGGCTCTGTGCTGCAGCTTTGCCTGCACCTAATTTTGCAGCGCCTACGAACACAAGCTCATGGGGCTTCTGGGAAAATCCCACCAGCTTTCCTCATCCAAACATGAAACATTCCACTGGCAGCTGCCATTTACAGCACATAAAACTTGCAGTCTTAAGGCAAGACCCAGCTACCTTTGCATCTGTTCAGGTCACTGGTGTAACATCACATTGACAGGGCCCAAACCAGTACCCTGACACCAGTGTGGGGACCAAACCAGTACCCTGACACCAGTGTGGGGACCAAACCAGTACCATAACACCAGTGTAGGGACAACACCAGTATTGTAACACCAGTGTAGGGACCAAATCAGTACTGTAACACCAGGATAGGGACCAAACCAGTACTGTAGCACGTATGTACTTAGTGGGTAATGACATGAGGATGTTATGAAAACAATGGTAATGCTGCACTGATGCCAAGTACAGTCAATTGTAAGATAAAAGACTCTAAATGGAGTTAAAGGCTCATTTAGTTGTGTTTGAAGAAGAGCTGTGTGGGTGTGAGAGTGTGGTGTGGTGCAGCTTGTGCAATAAAAAAAAGGAAATATTGATCAACAGTGCACAGTGCGATGTCTTCACCTTGTGCCAGCTCTTAAACCAGTGCCTTACTGGTCTCAGAAACTCACTGCAGAGTTTTAATGCATAGATATAGGGGGTGGAGGTAATTTTAAAAATTACTAATGCATTAATATAATTAAATATAAAAATACGTAATTTTTTAATACAAGAAGCATGATTGTGCTTTAAATTATCTTTATAGATGTAGCAGGATGCCCTGCCTGACATGGAGTCCTCAGTCAGAGGGATAAAACATCAGTGGCCAACCTTTAACAAAATGCAGCTCATGAACCAGAACACACACCCTATAAAAATAAAATAAACAGGAAAATAAAAGGCTCAGGTTTTTTTCTCTGTTGGATCTAATGCACCATGAGCTGGGAGAAGAAGTTAAAACCCCAGTCTCACATCACTCTCTTCAAGCAGCACCATTTCCTCTTTGCACCTCAGTCTCCCTTCACCAAAAAAAGGTGAAAAACAGACCAGCAAACTATTTTTTTGCTCATTCTGAAAAAAAACGAGAGTCTTTGAGCAAAAGCATTGTTTGATTGTAAGGTACTTACCTAGCCCAGTGCTGGCTCTGTCCTTGTGATTGTGAAGAAAGGAAAACACTGCAGAGCCTCTGCCTTCATTATTTGCTGGTAATTAGTTTGTTGCTAACAAAGCCTTTACTTGGGCGGAATTTCATCTCTTGTCAGCTGTAATTCATTATTAGATCTATGAATATTAAAACCCTACCAAGGCCTTGCACCAGCCCCTGCAGCGCCCAGAGCCAGTCGGGGCTGACGTGGAGATCTTCATCACTGTGCCCCAGCCCCGTGGCACAGCTGTCAAATCTTCTTTTGATGCTGATTAACTTCATCAGAATAATTGATCAAGTTGTCTGGAGAAAATGGGAGGCTAAATACCTTCCCGAGGCTCTGTCACACCCCCGAGCCGTGGTTCCTGTGCCAGGGTGATGTGCAGGTGCTGTGCCCCAGTGGAAGGAGTTTCCTCTCACCTCTTGCCTCCACTTTTCCCTTTCCCTCCCCAGCTCACCCAACCCTTGCCTGGCAGATTGGCTCTGATTAACTGCTCCCCTAATTGTGTTCTGGTGTGTTACTGAACAGAACATCCTTCAAAGGCATCACAAACCTCAATGGCTGATGACAGCTTTGGAGACATCAAACACTGACTGAAAGGTTGTTTTTGTGGGACTCAAACTTGGATTTTGGGGTTCTTAAAGATCCTGAAAAGTGCCTTTTAAAGACTTTTTCCTCCTGCAATCATCTGCCAGCTCCCCCAAGACCTTTTCCAGACCTGCTTTCTGTGCACCTGTGTGTCAGGTTTTTGGATGTTCACCTGACAACGTCGTGAAATAAAGGTTAGTCACAAGGGGGGAAGGGGGAGGGAACAACTGAAAAAATATATTTATTGGAGTAAATAAAAAAAAGTTAACCAAAATCCTTTATTGATACATTCTTGGATAATATCACAGGATCGAGAGAATGGAAAGGGAGGGAGGAGGTTGCGGCAAAGATCGGTTTCACTAAATTGGCACATAAGCAGCAAGATTAACGAAATTACTTATTACAAACAGTATAAAACATACATGCTTCTGTAAGTCCTTATCACACTGGTCAATCATGGTGGGGCATCAACAGAGAAAAACCTCAAGACATGTAAAAGCCATATTCTTTCCTCCAAATATCATAATCATTGAAATTATTGCAAAATAGTCATATACCTTAAAGAAAAGAACAAAATAGAACACAAATACAAATATCAAACATAAATTATTAACATGTACCATAAAATACATTACTGGCATGCATTCCAAAGATCAAGACCTCTACTAAAACTCAGCAAAAATCCTTCTGCTTCCTCTGCAGCCCATCGGAGGTGTGAAGGGGGGACTAACTTCGCCAGCACAGTTTTTGGTCTTTAAATTCTTTTTTGTTTGTTTGTTTAGTTAAAAAAAATAAGGTGTATGAATTGCAGTGATACAAGAGTAGTCATACAAGTCATGTACACAGGTCTGAGCTCCTCAGTTGCCGGTTGGTTTGAGAAGTGCCGAGAGCACGGGGCCTCATGAAACTGTGCATCCGAAAAACAAACAGTGACCTCGGAACAACATGGATGGCGATATGCAAAAATCCTCACAAACTGTACAGAGAGTTCAAAAACTTGCAGTCTGGAAGTACATAGAAAGACAGAATTAGCCCCTTAGAGTCCTTTGCGGCCGGCACGGGGCCGGTCCCCCCGCGGCCTCGGTGGCTCCCGCGGCCGGAGCAGGCCCGAGGCCGTGGCCAGAGCAGGCCCGAGGCCGTGGCTGGAGCAGGCCCGAGGCCCGGCTGATGGCCACGCCGGTGCGGCCGGAGCCCGGGGCGGGGCAGGAGTTCCGGGAGCAGCCGTCGGAGCCGGGGCTCCCCTCGTGCTGTCCCGGGCGCTGCTGGGCCCTGCCGCCCCGCGCGGGGGAGGCTGCGCCAGCGGGGCAGGGAATCCTCACTCCGGAGAGCGGCCTAGATCACCAGGTTGTTATAACTGACGTACTTCTTTTTTGCAGCAGGGCCTGCAAGAGAAGTGGAGAAAGGTCAGGGCCCACTGGCCGAGCCCCTTGGAGGGGTCGGTGCTGCTCCCACATCCCTGAACCCCCCCTCGGACCAGCCCGAGCCCCGTGTGCAGCTCCAGCCATTCCTACAAACCCCGTTACCACCGATGGAGTTTGTGAGGCTCCTGCAGTCTGGATGACTTCAATGCCCAGGCACCGCAACTAGATCCTATTAAGATTTCCTTTTTCTAAAAACAGTGACGTTTTCTCCAACTTCTTAAATCTCCTGGGCTAAACATGGCTTTTCTCATAGATAAAGCAATTCTAATTCAAGTTTTATGACTTCTGAGAATTTTTCAGTATAAGAATGAAGGTACCACCTTCCCTAATTATGACCTTCAAATCCAATCTGTTTGCAAACAGAAGGAAATCAAAGCAGTCAGGAGAAAGAAGAACTTTGTGAGCTCTGCTACATGCTCCTGTCAGGAAAATCTGCAACTATTTGCAGCTGAACACAAAGCAAAGTGTTCTGCAGTAGTATGGCAACACTGACAGATTCAGGACACAGAATCACAGAATATCCTGAGCTTGAGAGACCCACAAGGACCATCCAGTCTGACCCCTGGCCCTGCACAGACACCCCAACAATCCCACCCTGTCCCTCAGAGCGTTGTCCAAACCCTCCTGGAGCTCTGGCAGCCTTGGGGCCGTGCCCACTGCCCTGGGGAGCCTGGTCAGTGCCAACCACCCTCTGGGGGAAGAACCTTTCCCTGAGATCCAACTAACCCTCCATAGAGATAAAAAAAAAGAGCCTGTATTTACAGTTACCACAGTTTGCTAAAACACTCAAGCCTAAATCCCCCTGTCTTTGAGAGAATTTGGCATAACTTAACCATTTGCTGAACATTTTTGGGCTGCTAAACGGGGACAGACTGCACTCTACTTTGGGATTCTTTTTGGAACAGTGTGTGTTTCATTGTAAATCTTTCTCAGGAAGATTTAAGAGATGCCACAGAAGGAGAGGCGAGAACAACAACTGAGTTTGCTCTGCAAAACTGCTTTTCAAACTTGGTTTTGGGCATCCCAGGGCTCCTCTGAGCCCCTCTGCTAAACTAGATATTTTCCATGGTGTTCACTATCTTTTAGTGACAAAGAAATGATTTTACTCCCAAGGCTGGTATGTAAGAATCTCTCATGTAACTCCAGCCCTTTGCAGTATTATCCTGAAACCCCAACTCAGCTGTTTTCTCATGCCCCAGACGAGTCAGAGCTGTCTGTTCAATCAAGGACTGAGTCTACAAAGTGCTGATCATCTTCAGTTCCCATTAACTTCTCTTGGACACGAAGGTGTCCAACATCTGCCAGGATAAAACTCATTATCCTCCAAGGCTACACTGCAAATATCCAATAAACTGTGGAATGCTATTAGATGCTGAAAAGGGGTAAAATGAGCCTAGGAAAAAAAATGTCATCACGGAACAGGTTGCACAGTAATTCCATGTGTTATTTTGTGATATACTTCAGCTTAACCCATTACATGCTCCAATTTCAAACAGCAGCAGTTCCTGTGACAGAGGTTTGGATGCTCTCCACTGCTGGTTCCTATCATGTCACCCCTTCACTGTTTCCCGGGATGTTACTCAGCCTTTCAGCAAACCTGATCTTTGTGCTGATGAGTTTTCTCACCAATGCAGCCCCAGTAGCTCAGCTCTCATTTCCAGTAGGATGGTGAACCACTGGTGCCAAAGGGACTGAGCCAAGAAATGCTGTGGATAATGTGCACCTGTGGGCTCTTCGTGGAGAGGTGGGCTCTGAGCTCAGACAGTGACGCCAGGGCTGGCACGGCTCTGCCTCACCAGAATGATGCAGCTGACAAAAGCATCATCCATAATTTAGACTAAATGATCAATAAAAGCTCCATGGTTATTTTAGGAGAGGAAAGACAATCTTCCTTGGCCTTAAAGGCTGTTAGGCCAGAGGAGATCATGTCCCCTGATGGCTTTTGGTGCATTTCACTGCTCTGCTCCTGCACTAATTGCAGGAACCTGGAGCTCAGCCCATGTACAATTCCAGACACACTCCAGTCTTGAAGACTTCAGGAGAGAGACAGTCTACTTTGATAACAAATCTCTACTGAGTCGCAGCTCATCATTATCACTGGCAATTAGCACCAGGTATGGATTTGATTTTCCTCAAAGAAATTAATTTGCATGAAAATGGGGGATACTAATGAAACATAAGCGTTACCAGGATTCACCGTGTTTTAATCCAGGAGACACCAGCATTCCCTGTTCTTCAAACGGGAACAGATACACATCTCCCACGCTCTCTTGCTGTTCCTGTTAATGGGTGATGGCTTCCCAACAGTGAACACACATTGCCCTCTTGCAAACAACATATACATGTTAATTAATATACATATAATTATGTCAGCCTCGGCTGGCCATTGACTTGGACACGCTGGCAGAGAGCCAAGAGTTGCACATGCAGAATTTGCAGTGCTGGACCATTCCCTGTGTCCAGAGAGACACAGGCCAGCTGCATCCAGCCCCCCTTTCCTGAGTCTGGTGCAAAGGAACACACAAACGAGCCGTGGGATGAATGGGGACTGACAGCTATTTCTGAGTACAGAATACCACGTGGGAAGGAAACATCCTGGATCCTGCCTGTTTGCAAATAAATGTGCTGGAGGCATTTGCACCGTGTAACTTGTTTGGAAAAAAACCTGAGACCTTTCTAAAGAGCCTTAAAGACCCTAAAAAGAGGCTTCCCATCACCACTCCTCACGAGTGCTCTTCTCTGTCAATTTTCTGCTAATTATCGGTGAAGAGTGACAATGTTAATAGGAGAAGGAATCAGTATGAGGGATACCCAGAGGATACAGTCTCATACACAGTCAGGGCCATTGCACAACCCCCAGTTCAGTCTAGCCACAGGTGACCACAGAGAACCACAGAATCACTGGGGTTAGAAAAACCCTCTGAGACCATCAAGTGCGACCTTCAGCTGACACCACCACGCCCATTAAACCACAGCACTGAGTGCCACATCTGCTCGTTTTTTAAACACTTCCAGGGATGGTGACTTCACCACCTGTTCACTCATTCAGTGAAGAAACTTTTCCTAATATCCAACCTGAATCTCCCCTGCTGCAGCTTGAAGAAGTTTCCCCTTGTTCTATCACTGGATTGCCTGGAAGAAAAGCCTGACCCCCATCTTGCCACATCCTCCTGTCAGGGAGTTGTAGAGAACAATAAGGTCTTCCCAGAGCCTCCTTTTCTCCAGGCTGAGCCCCCCAGCTCCCTCAGCTGCTCCTCACAGGATTTATCATCACACACCCCCATGAGGCAGAGCACAGCACAGGATGCTCCAGCTCCCATTATGATTTTGCTTTTACTGGGCTTGGAAAGAAAATTCTTTTGTCCTGACAGAGGCATAAAGAGGCCCCTTGATCACCAAAACCCCAGACACCTCTCAGCACAGCTTTACTTTAGGATGTGACTGTGTTCAAGAGCCTGAAACCCTCATGAGCTCTGAGTTGTCCTCTCAGTTACATGCTGTGCCTTTCCTCACTCTCTGTAAGTGGATCCCACCCTCCTGCCTTGCAACCATCCATGTGAAGACACCTACAGCTTGCAGCAACATCACCTCAATGAAAACAACCTGAACAGCTGCACGTGGAAAGCAAACAATGCTTCCTTAAAGCACAATCATTAATTAAATCCCTTTTCTTTTCAGCAGTGGGGGGCAGTGAGAGCCTACACCCACCCCCTTCCAGAAGGGAGCAACAGGATTGGAAATAGCTGCATCTCTGTGCCACGACAACATATTAAAAACAAATACTCAGAAGCAAAAAGCCTCTTTGGATGTATAAGTTTCATCACTTGACTGGTTTTCATTATCTTGAGCACAGGCCACAAAGAAAGGAGCTGCCACAGCATCCCAGAGCAAGGCAGAGTTGTCAATACTGACTCAGAGTGAGATTTAATCACTTGCACTTCAATTTTATGCACATTTGTAACCTCTTCCATGCTTAAAGAGAAAAGATTTACAGTGCAAGAAATGAATTTTATTGCAGCCCCCAGGCATCTCAGGCTATCAAACATATGAGACATCATCTCAGCATTCCCAGCTCTGAGCAGGAAGGGACATCGTGATGGCTCCGAGCCTGGAACTCCTGCACTGATTCCCTCTGCAGTCACTGTGCCAGATAATTCTTACCTTCTCTCTTTCTTAATTCTGGCTTAGAAACCCATATCATTCGTGCCAGGCAGAGCGGAGGCTGATTATTAAATCCTACTTCTAGTCCATCTGAAAGCGAAATGGGTGTACATGGCTCCTCCTCCATCTCTGCCAGAAAGACAGAGCTGTCCCCATGCTCTGCTGCCTTTAAATTGGGGAATTTAGATGAGAAAGAGATGAAAGCAACAGGCCTAAATGATTCTACATGCTTGCCCAAACCCCAACAAATGGAATGAAGCCTGGAGAAAATAATTTTAAATTTGGTATCTAAATGTAAATGGATTGTTCTATCACATTTTGACATCTCTCTGTTGTGCTGCCATGGTGTACTGGCACCTTATCTGGTCTCTAAGTGCCTGCAGTTGCACAAACCCATTTCCCCCCTGTGTGGGGGGTCCTTGCAGCCTGAACCATGTGGCTTTTATGCAGATGAGCACACGGAACCTCATGTTTTAATGGCATGTGAATATATTAAATTACAAATATAATATTAGTGGAAGTGTGTTCCTCCCAATTGCTTCACAACCTCCTCTTCTCCTCAGTGACACCATTCCCAGCTGTCAGATCTGTCACTCTCTAGAGCAGTGACAGTCAGTGCCTGGGTGCTGAGGGCAGCCAGGAATAGTGGTGACGTTCCAGGTGTGGGGAGGTTCATCAGCAGGTCACAAACAGCAACAGGGCAGGAGAAAGTGCTCAAGGGACTCCTTCTGTTTCCTGATCACTAATTTATCCAGTACAACTGGTGTGATGGCAACCTGGTGCTGAGTTGGACAGTCTGTTGCATCTGTTGTTTGATGTGTCGGATGGACACGGCCCTCTGGATTCTCCAGTGGGATAGCTGGATGGATTGTCCTTAGGAATCACTGGAAATCCCAAAGCTGGCCAAAACCATCACAAGCCAGGTGGGGCCATACAGGCACAGTTTCCCTGGTGCAGGCACATAACACAGTGCCTATGGTTAGAAATCTAACCAGCTGCCACTAAAATGCCAAGTGCTGCAGGAGGTAAAGCCAAAGCAGCCTCCCCCACGTGTGCACAGAGCTGACTGGGGAGACAAGGCCAGGTTTTCTGCTGGCTCCACTCAGCTAACGTAGGCAGGGTGGCTGGAGCCAGATCTCCAGCCTGGCTGTCTACCCCCAACCCCAAATGCCACCCAGGTGTCTCTGCTCCCAGTCTGCAGAGCACTGATAAGATCCATAAGCTGCTGCTCCAGAGGGGAATCAGGAGGTGACACCAGTGGCCAGAGGTCAGCAGTGATTAATGCCAAGAGAGCCCCAGGAGAGGAGAGCCAAAGCAACCTGCTTTACACAGCCCCAACAGCCTGGATCCACCTGGCTCCCCTCGGGGCCTTCAGAATGCAATTAATGACAAAAGTATTGCTTCACATTGTTAGAATAATGATGTTTATGCATATGCATGCAAATGCCCTGCTCAGAGCAGGGCTGGGCACATTCTGCAGGTGTATTTCTGTCTAAAGAGCACTCACTGTCCATCACTTCATAAGGCTTCCCCTTCTGAATTCCTCGTATTTTATCCAGGGCTCATTTTACCTTTAGGGCTTCCTTATTATTCTCCCTTTTAGACACGGCTGTTTACCCTCCTGTCAAGCAGCCCCTGAGCGCAGCCAGCCTGCAGAACTGCTGCAGGAGTGCCACAGCTCCCTGGGAGCCTTCCACACAGGGCATTGTCACCACTCGAGCAGGGCAGAGCTGGGGCCAACTCAGCTGTTACAAATATTCAATGTCCTGGGCTCTTTTAATGAGGATTCCTTTGAAGTTCCCACGAGGATTTAATAGGAAGGAAGAGTCTGACCTTGCCAGTTCCCCAGGGCACATGGGGATTTGAAGTAGGTTTTTCTTTAAAAAGTCTGTTTTAGCTTATAAAGCTTTCAAGTAGTAGCAGCTCTCGGGGTGTGTGTTTTTAACTCCTCACTTTTGTTACGATGCACTTTCTGTGAGAACAGGGAATGTATCCAGCAGAAAGAATAATAAAGGCAGTTCTTGGGTGAGATAATGGCATAATGATAGAATCGGTTCAGGTCAAAGTGGCAACAACATGACCCTCTTAAAGCCTAAGACAGCGTGGGAGGGTTGAGTTCATACAGTAAGTGTTTGCTTTGGCATCTTGCAAACATGTTGGATTGAGCCCAATCTGCTGGTGAACTTTTATATCCACAGGGATGAAGGAACTCTAAGCTCAGGCAACGCAGGGAAAGCAATTCTATTAAACACTTGCTTGCACTGCAGTACAAAGCCAGACAATTCTGACCTGGTTTCAAGCAGAGTGATACCCACTCATTCCAGTGAAACAGGCTTTCCCAGGGAATCCCAGGAAGGATCGGAGCTTATCACACCCCTCACCCTAAAGGCACAGAATGATGTAAAGGTCATTCTGCACAGTCCATGTGCACGTGGCAGCTCTTTGGAAAGAGGAAAGAAGAATGAAGGGACTGTTTGAAAGTCGGGCATGTTTTCATCTCATGTTCCAGATAAATAACGGACTCAAGCTTGTGCACAGAGCTCAGAGGCACAGGGGAACAAACACAGCTCTGTATGCTGGGAAGCTTTTCCTGATGGCATGGGATAACCAATATACTGCCCTGACTCTGCTCCTGGGGAGCAAACTTAAGCTGTCTACAAAGACAAGTAAGGGAAAATCCTACAGAATGTAGCACAAACCATACACTTGCTGTTTTTAGGACAGTCCAGTGGTGAACTCCCAGTTCAACTCCAGCTCTCCAGACAGGCATGGAATTGCAATCCACTGAAATCCCACTCCTGCTCCAGTCAAGGGCAAAGCACCTCCCAGTTTCAGCACAACCAGCATTGCTCACCCTAAAAATTTACAGTATACAGTATAAAGTAATGTGGACAGTTATTGGTTCCTTACAGCATTTGTACAGCATTGTCCCCCTTGGACACAGGGAGTGCTTCAGGTATCTCTGGTTTTCCACCACTCTGCTGGAAGCATCCACGTGCCCCCACAGCCCTCAGTGCTGGGATCCCAGGGGCAGGTTCCTTTCCTGGACAAAACACATCCCTGAGGAAAGTTACTGAAATCCAGGTGTCTCTGGCAGGAGACAGGACCATGGTAAGGGCAAAACTCAGTGAGGAAACTCAGTGAGGAAATCTGCTCCTCTGAAAAATATTACAAAGTTCTGCACCTGTATTACTTGTAAAACCAGGACTATGGGGTGTCCTGGGATATCCCCCAGCACTGGGCTGTGATCTGTATTCCCTGTTTTCACTGGCAGGAGGTGGCACTCACCATTTCTAACAGATTTCCCAGGGCCAGGGCCAGTTCTCTGTACACAAACAAAGCACATCATTTATCTCTCTGCCTCGGAGCTGCTCATGCCAATACCTCTGTCAGCCTCAATAAACTCCCTTTGTTAAGCTGGAGGGATGATCCGATGCCTGTGGTGACAGGCACTGCTCCAGCCTCCTGGGGCTGTGCTGAGGGATCAGCTCTGCCTGCCACCCCTGGGCTGTGCAGGTGTTATCAAGGTGGGCACCTGCAGAGATCAATCCAGAGTCCTTCCTCTGAACTCTCCTATCTGAGCCATTAAAATAAAATGTGACTTTGAGTCACAGAGTACAGCCAGACTGTTTATGGCCTGAAAAATCATCAGGGTTTTGCCAGACAGAGAATATGAGATTGAGATTTGGAGTCAGGAAATAAGATTGTAACAGAGGATTAGTTGTACCCTTCCAAATAAAAGCTAAAATCAACAAAGTAGGTACTGCTGAAGAACATCAATCTCGAGCATGTTTGGCTGCATCTTCCCCAGTCTCCTCCTTGTCTGTTTGCAGATAAAAACCTCTGTGTCAGGTGAAGCTTGAAAGTATCAGTGAGAGTGGGATCAGAGGATGAACAGCAAGAAGGCTTTATCAACACTTCCAGCAGTGAAAGATTGCAGAGAGGCTTCAGGAAGAGCTGTGTTTGTGCTCTGACATGTGGTCAGGCCCTGGGGGACAGAAATCCCGAGTGCAGCAGAACGTGAGGATGGAAGTGGTTCCCAGAGGACAAGCAGAGTCACTGTACAGCCCTCACCCCAATCCCATCCCCAGTGCCTCACCTGCACCAGCCTCACAGGTAGCTGGAGAAGTGCACAGGATCTTAGGAAATGAGTTTCCAAATCTGTATGAGATTATGGCAGGGAAGAAACAAACCCAACTCCTATTCCTTAATTGGAGCCAACGGTACAGAAAACCCACTAATCCAAACTACCTCTTTAATGTTTCTGTTTGAATGCTGTGGTCTGGAAAGATAACAAACAGAAGCAAATTATTTTCACCTGATTAAAACCAAGTAATTAACAGCACTTTGGTTATCTCACCTGGAAAGCCTGGCTCTGGGAGAGCTGTTAGAGCCATGTGTGAAAACAGTTTGCAGGAAGCATAATTAAAATTATGACCTGAGTGATGGGCTAAAACATCCCAAAGGAGTCCTGGAGTCGGAGCTGTAAGGAGACAATTCACCTCTGGCTCCTGTCTGTGTTCCAGAGTGTCCCCACTGCCTTGTCCCAGCCCCAGGGCACAGCTGGGAGCTCTGCAGCCACCCTTCCCCTCCTGGCATGGCCCTGACACTTCCCAGGACCTCTCTCCATCATTTATTTCTCCTGCCATCCTGTGTTGTGTTACCCCCTTCTCTCCAGCTACTGAGGACCAACACAACCCCCCTCACCAAATCCATTCCCAAACAGCACCTTTTGGTGGCCAGTCCCTATCCCAGCAACACCCCAGCTCTTCTCCATGCAAATCCCAAGTGTTGTGACCCAAGCAGATATCCAAGTAAATCATAGAATCATAAAATGGTTTGGCTTAGAATGGACCTTAAAGCCCATCCCATTCCACTCCCTGCCATGGGCAGGGACACCTTCCACTAGCCCAGGCTGCTCCGAGCCCCGTCCAACCTGGCCTTGGACACTTCCAGGGATGGGGCGGCCACATCTTCTCTGGGCAACCTGTGCCAGGGCCTCCCCACCCTCACAGCCAAGGATTCCTTCCCAATATCCCATCTAACCCTACTCTCTGCCAGTGTGAAGCCATTCCTCCCCTTTTCCTGCCACTCCAGGCCCTTGTCCAAAGTCTCTCTCCCTCTTTCTTGTAGCCCCTTCAGGTCCCAGAAGGCCACAATTAGGTCACCCTGAAGCCTTCTCTCCTCCAAGCTGAACAATCCCGATTCTCCCAGTCTTTCCATGGTTACACAGTAATCAGACAAGTCATAATTTTCTTACTCACACCCAGGAACTCCCCTCCCTTCCTGCCAGCTGGCCTGCTCCAACTCCTTGGCAGAGTCGCTAGTAACAAACATCCTAACAGGAAAATCAAGAATGTTCATGAGGTGCAAAGAGACTAAATTCCCTGGAAAATGTATTCCTGGTGTATGATTCTGTTACACAGTGTCTAACAAAATTACACTCCGACCAGCACTGTTTAACAGCCCAATTTTGCTGCAATCAACATTTAATTTTTTAGCAGAAAGTCTTGATTTCAAATACCCTGGAAATGTTTAACAGCTGATATTAATAAGAGCCCAGATTTAATGCAAGGCTCTTTATCCCAGGGACACGATAAGCATTGTGACAAATGCTGTAACCATGGCAACTGTATCTTTTTATTTCTTTTTCCACTGAACAGCAAGAACACACATCTCACTGGATGCAGTGCCAGACTCTGCTCCCAGGTAAGACCCAGAGCTCTGAGTCACAGAGGAGTAACTCAGCCAAACCCCAGAATGCCTTTCTTCCCTATCATGTGTCTTCATGGGCAGTTACATGTATTTAATCTAATTCCGTTCCCTTTTTGTTTTGCTCTATGGCAAAAAAAATACCCCCCTGCCTTTGTTCCTTGCCATCAGACAGAGTTGAAAACAAACAAGCTCACCCCAAAGTCAAAACACCTCTTTTCATGACCATAAGGATGCTCTCCACTAATGTGTCCAAACATTGCTGGGAGATGCTCACATTTCCTTCCCTGAAACCAGTAAAGAGAAACAAACACCCTGTGATGTTTTCCAGAGAATTTGGGTGTGAAAGCAGTGCCTGTGAGAGAGAAACACCGAGAAAACTCAATTTCTGATGTACCACTGCTTTGATTTGCTGCTGCTTCCTGGCCCCCAAAACCCAAACAAACCCAGGCCCCTGCTGCACAAATATATTCTCTGTTTGCTCTCCGTGTCAACAGGAAACAATCTCTGCCTCCTTTCCAGGGTGAATTCTGTCAGTGGCAGAGGAGTGCTGGGCTGTGCCTCAGCCCCTGAGCTCCCACTCCCCCAGTCCATCAGCGCCGTCATTCCCCAGCCCTGCCCCACAATCTCCCATGGCTTTGTTTGCCACGAGGTGACAAAATATATCAAAGTTTGGGTAGAATCCCCAAAGGCACACAAGGAGGCAGGAGCAGCCCTGTGCAGGCTGTGACACAAACACAACCCCTAGGCCAGAGGCTGGAGCCATCAAGGGATGTGCCAGTGGCAACAACGGAAAGAATTCCCATCCCAAAAGCTGCCAGATACAAGTCCTGCTCCCTGGTGCCTGAGCTGGGGAGGAAGGAAATAGGACCCCAAATCCTGCAATGTCCTAGGCTGGGGAAATCCCAGGGACTCCAGTGGAATCGAGGTGAGAATGTCAGGTTCCATTTCCCAATCCCACAACTCTTCCCTGCTCCCGACCCCGAGCAGGGTGTGGGTGTTCAGGAGAGCACAGCGGGGACTGGGAGGGAACAGCACCAGCTGAGCCCTGGCACGGTGACATTTGCCCTGCCTGGGAGAAAGGGAGTCATTAGAAATAGATGGAAGAGAAGAGAGCCAAAAGTCTTGTCTTTTTCCTGATACTACAATTTATAAATTTGACAGAGTCTCCCTGAGAGGATGTAAGGACTGATAAATTAATCAACGGGAGAACTCAGAGCTACTGAGATTTTGCCAGGTAAAAAAGCAAGAGAGGGACTGGTCCATGAGGTCTAACTATATCTGCTCACTCTTCCTCCAAATTTCCTGGAGAAAAAAGATCACATAAGAAGACAAACAAAAAATGGAATGAAATATGAATATTTATACACTAATTAATACTCATTTGTTCCTCACAGACATCTATCTACTACCCAGCTTTTAATATCCAGAGCACTTCTAACCATGAATTATGTGTTTTTATTCAGATATCAAATTCGAAGGTGATGGTTTAAGTGCCCTAAGAATTTTAATTTTTAAAAAAGGAAACAGTCTGACAGTTCCCTGCATATTTACAAGTCTTGTGTCATGTAAGTCATGAAAGGTGTGAGACAGTCTGCAAATAATTAATATGGGAGTGTGCAATTATGTGAATGTACAAAAGTGCACCATCCAAAGTAGTTTTTTTTAGATGTAGAAAGAAAGTACCGTGATCCCCAAATGTTCAGACAGGAGGGAATGTTCTATCCAAGGCCTGGAGCCCCTCTGCTCTGGAGCCAGGCTGGGAGAGCTGGGGGGGTTCACCTGGAGAAGAAAAGGCTCCAGGGAGAGCTGAGAGCCCCTGGCAGGGCCTAAAGGGGCTCCAGGAGAGCTGGAGAGGGACTGGGGACAAGGGATGGAGGGACAAGGCACAAGGAAAGGCTTCCCACTGCCAGAGGGCAGGGATAGGTGGGATGTTGGGAAGGAATTGTTCCCTGTGAGGGTGGGGAGGCCCTGGCCCAGGTTGCCCAGAGAAGCTGTGGCTGCCCCATCCCTGGGAGTGTTCAAGGCCAGGATGTGTCTCCAGGCAATACTTTTAAAATAAGCATATCACTGTTAGAAGAATTTATGATGTTTAGTTTTCCAGTCAGCCATTCCAGAATCAAAATAGACGCCGTGAAGAGCTGTCAAAGTCAATTTTGACTGCAAATTCTCATTTCTTAGCAGCCTCCACTGAACAGAAAATCCCTCAAGTGAGGTTAAACACGGAGCACTTTTTCGGGATGAAATGGGCCGGATTTAAAATAAAAATGATGCTTCAATCCAGCAAATAATTATTCTCCACCACACACCCAAGGGCCTGATGAGCTACAGAGCATCACACAATTCAGACTCACAGCCTTCAAAGAGCTGCCCTTCCCCAGGGATGCTACTGCTGTGGGGTGGGGGCTCCGTGGGCCCTGGGCTACCAGGGAAGAAGGACAGGCATGGAAAATCCTTGGCACTTGTGGGTACCTCTGTTTACCTCTTCCAGTGTAAGCCCAGGATCAGTTTGAAACCCTATCATGACTCATACCACAACAGCTTCATTCAGAGCAATCTCAGTAATTGCATTTATATTCTAGGGGAGATGTGACCAAGACACACGATGACTCCCCAGGTGTGGGGCTGCACATCCCTCACAGGCTGTCTGAGCACTTGGCAATCACCAGGGACACTCCTCTGCATGCTGATCCAGCCAAGAAGGACTTGGGAAACAACTGGAAAGCCTCTGGAAGCAGCACACTGTGCCCAGCCCTGGGATGAGAGGTCCTGGCCAGCCCAGCCTCCCTGGTTCCTGCTGTGACTGGAGCTGTGAACCAGCCCCAGTGGTGTCAGTGCCCAGCTGGGTCCGAGAGCAAACCCAGACCTCCCACACAGCTCCAGGGATTGGCCTTTCTAAAGGAATTCAGTGAGGATTGGAGATGCACTCACTGCCCAAAGCAGTGCAAAGGGCCAGCCTGGGGACAGCAAGAGGAGTTCCAGAGGAATGCAGAGGCCAAGGTCAGGACAAGTTCCTGCTGAGCTGCTCCTCCCTGCCCTCACCCCTGAGAGCCTCGTGCCCAGCACACAGCGAGGGGGGAACCTTGTGCTGCCTGGAGATCTGGGAAGGGAGGGAGAACAGAGCTGGGGAGCCCTGCACTGGGAGGCTCCAAAGCCCAAGGGACTGATCCAGGTCTTTCAGATATCACAAGTACTTCAGTCACTGGACTGCCTTTTCCTGCTGCCCTGGATCAGGAGAGGTGCAGCAGGCATTTCTGCAGCACCAGCTGTGGCTCTCCAGAGCATTGACTTTCCCTGCCTTGTTCAGTGATGGACAAGCCACCTTGACCCAGCTACCACACAGAGCTTTTCAAGCCTTGTATTTTCATCAGTCTCTCCAGCAGAGAAGTCCTGTTTGTCACTCCCAGGAAACAATTTCAGGCATTATAAACACAAGTTTAAACACAAACTCTGTGGATCACAAGCAGAAATTGATACAGTCATGTCAGGGCTCAGCTCTGTGTCCACACCTACCACAAATAAGTTACCAGCATAAACAAGTGTCAATTTACAACCGAGTTGATGTTTTCCTGCTATCCCTGCTTTGATTTTAATACAGTCTATTTTTTCCTGCTGGCTTTCGTTTTGTATTCCTGGAAGAACAAATCAAAGCAGCAAGCAGAGCTGCAGCAGCCAGAGCCGCCAGCCCAGCTGGAGTAGGAGTGCTCTGGGGAGGGATGGGGAACAGAGCCTGGTGCAGAGGAGCTCTGGCAGGACCAGTGCAAGCCCAAGCCATCCCTGACCATAGCATTTTCACAGCTTTTCTGAACCAAATTTTAAAATCTGCTCAAAGAGTCTGAATGGCCAATTTGCTTTTTCTAGGACTTGGATGACAACGTTACGTGTGTGCCTTTGCAGACAGCAATGCCTCATATTATTTCCACTATTACATGGAGAAAATTAATGTTAGAAATCCATGTGAGCTCCTAATTATTTTATTTTCAAATGCTTGTGCTTTTTTCTTTCAGTTTTTTGTTAAAAAGTGATCTCTCCACAGATTAAGGCATCTTCTATCTCTCTCCTTCTCATCTCCTTCCTTTAACAATTTCATCTTCACATAGCTGCCCTTTCCTCTTTCCCCTTTCATTTGCAATAATACTTTGAGTGGCCCCTTCTCCTCCTCGACTGCTTTGTTCCATCTCCCTCCAGCCCAGCCATCATCACCCTTCCTGACTCTGGCCCTTGGATGCTCCAGGTCATCCCGATGTTCATGAAGAGCTTCACACCTCAAATCAGCCTTTCTGCCTGAGCTGGGAGTTGACATAATGGCCCTGATTCAAATACAATAAAACCAATTTGAACACTCTGTAAGGACTAAATTGAAACTGGAGCTGGGGCAATTTACACCACCAGAGATATTAGTAATCTTTTTTCCTGTGACTCAGAGTCTCAATTCAAGCAAGGTTCCTACCTTTGCTGATATAAGTTCTCATCTATGAGGGATCAGTGAAACATTCTGAAGGCTGAATAGTCATTTCTTCAGGCCCTCAGTGCACAGCACCACAGTAATCAGATCAGCACCTTCCATACCTGGGCTAAGCCTGAAGGAGTGGGCAAAGCCCCAAAGAGAGGGACAAACCCCCTGAGTGCACACAGAATTGTGAGAAATAGCTATTAATGGTTGTTAGTAATTTCTCCCCAATATCAAAGGCTTTCTTGTTCCTCTAATTGCCCTAGAGCAGCAGGAATTCCTGGCTGATGCAGTCACAAGTACCAAGTGAGCTCACACATCACCATGATGTGTGCCACAACACTCGGGAAAAGCCAGTCCTCAAAAATTGTTCACTTATGGTTCCACAGCAGCAAGTGGTCAGTGGGCTCTCCCATGGGGAAAAGAAGGTTTTGCAAACTTTTTTGGAGCCATTTTTTATTTTAGAGTAAAGAGGGTTGCTCAGCTTACATGTTGGCAAACGTTATTTTTGTGCTACCAGGCAAACCTGTGGGTAGAGATGCTGGAAATGACTCAGAAAACACTTTGTTAGTTGTTAGATCTGGTGGCCAGAATTAACTTTTGATCGTTTGTTTGTTCCTTTTTTAAATGGTTATCGAATATCTGCATCTTCAAAGGCTTTATTGGGATCCACCCCCAGTGGTGGGAAGCAGGAGACTGCCAGGTGCTGGTGCTCAGGGATCCCAACACAGGCATTGGAATCACCCACGTTATGGGTCTCCCCTTTTCCAGGAAAACCTTCCCATGGCAGCTTCTGGTAATGGATTTGTGAACAATTTTTAAGTTAGATACTTGTTTTAACATAGCTGCATTAATGAACATTCCGCATATAATTATGTATATAATAATAAGAACCATCATCATCATCACTTGAGAATAAAATAATAAGAAGCTCGGTTTTCCTTACCTTTTTGGAAAGCAGGCAAAAGCTATACAGTAGGTGGAAGAGTGTACCAAGTAACAGACTTTTGAACACTCTTTCTTACTGGTGGTATGCAGTCTGAGGGAAAGTAAATACATTGGTCTGTAGGATCTGTGCACAGCAAACTCTTCACAGCTGCCCTGCCATGAGCCCGTGACACTAATCCGGCTGCAGAGCTCGGATTAGAGCAGTGCAAAGCTGAGAGCACCAGCACAGGAATGAGCTCTGGGTAGGCAACAAATGAACCAGTCACAGAGTCCAGGTACCTCTGAACATGGGAGCAGCTGCTCACACAACAGCAGCTCTGGTTGGTTATTTTTTTTTCCTTCCTCTCCCCTGAACCAATTCTGGGACATTTTGGCTTTAGTTTCAGTTCTCCCGGTCCCTCCTCACCAACACAGTCACTCACAGGCTCCTCAGCATCATCAACAACCAGATTAGTGTTTTCCTACGTGCCCTCAGTGCTGTTAAGGGTGAAGAGCAGTGAACACACAAACATGGCACGGGAGCATTTCAGTGTCTGTCCGAGACAGGAGATGCTCGTGATCCACAGGCACCATCCCCAGGTTAATGATGGGAACCCACAAGCTCAGTGTTCATTCTCGAGGATGGAGAAGAGTGATGATGGACACAGAGTGCCCTCAGTGCCCCTGGGATGGACACAGAGTGCCCTCACTGCTGCTGGCATGGAAGGGGCTGGCAGTGCTCGAGAAAGCGCCGTCAGAACACAGACCATGCAAACAGTGCCTGGTGTGTTTGGGGACGATGCTGTGACTGCACCTCCCCACCAAAAACTCAATCAGCTGCCAACTAAGTTCTACTTAATGCTGAAAGAGGGGAAATTTAGGTTAGAATTCTTCCCTGTGAGGGCGGTGAGGCCCTGGCACAGGTTGCTCAGAGAAGCTGTGGCTGCCCCATCCCTGGAAGTGTCCAAGGCCAGGTTGGACAGGGCTTGGAGCAACCTGGGATGGGGTTAGGGTTAGGGAAGGTGTCCCTGCTTTGATGTCCCTTCCACCCCAAGCCATTTTGCAGCTCTGTGAAGGCAGACCCTGCCTGCCCAGCCCGTGGCAGGCACAGCTCCTCACTGCCAAGGCCCCGGGTGCTGATTGCCATCGCTCTGTTGGGCGAAGCCATGAATTAAAACAAGCTGCTTGGGAAAAGGAGTAATTACATGTAAATCTCAATATAAGTTAAGTATGGGTTGGAGGTTCAAATGTTTCTCTCCCAGTCTGACACTCTGCTCCTGCAGCACAAACAGGAGCAGACACAGCCCAGCAGAGCATTCACTGTCTGCTCCAGCTCACACTTGAGAAGTGCCCTCTCAAACAGGGGGAAATCCAGCCAAAGACACAAGAGAGCAGGATGAACTCATTATGTGGACAAAGCTGCTGGGCACCAAATTCTGCTCGTCCAAACCTGCAGCAAACATGCATCAGGGGGGCAAAGCTATGGAAGGAGTGGAAGCATGAACGTGCCAGATGGCAAACGGGAATGATTAAGAGACATTTCCTAGATTGAAAAGCTTGGCCTTAATATATCCCATCCAGCAGGAAAGCCCTCCCACAGCATGGCTGGGGAGCTCAGCTTGTGAAACTTCTGATTCCCCACAGATCCTAAGAAAATCTGGAACACGGAGAGTCCCTATTCCACAGTAAGTGGGCTGTGAGGTCACTGCACTTGGAGTGATTCTCCTCCCACATTAACCAGTCTCTTCTTTTATACTCACACTAAACCCCCAGTGTGTGAGTCCAGCTCTCCCAAGTGCTCTGCATGTTTGTTTCCGAGCCTGAATTCCTGCAGATGCCCCCAGAGTTGTGTGCAGAGGCTGCACATGACACTCAGCATCACTGCTGAGGACCAGCTGCTCCTGGGAAGCCACTCAGGACATTTACAGGCCTTCCAGCTTTACAAGCACATCTTCAGTTCATTATCTCAGAATGGTTTGGGTTGGAAGGGACCTCAAAGATCATCCAGTTCCAACCCATCTTCCACGAGCCCAGGCTGCTCCAAGCCCCATCCAACCTGGCCTTGGACACTTCCAGGGATGGGGCAGCCACAGCTTCTCTATTCTTTTCAAATCTGCTAAATCATGGAGATTTTTTCAAGGCTCTTTTTCTGTAAAACCATCCACATCTGCTTTTGGTTTGACTCTGGCACGTGAGTAGGACAGGCCATAAATCTGGGCTCAGTCACCAAATTGCCCCATGTCTGGAGGTACATGAATCCCATGCTGGTGGCTCCGTGCTAGTTGGTTCTTGGGAGATGTGAAAGATTTGTGTCTTTCCAATAGAAATGGCAACTCCAGTCTCCAGCACCTGAGCAAGCAACAGCAGCACTGGGAAACGGAATAGAAAATCAAACTGGAAAACCCAACTGTACTTTTACACCTGTGAACAGCCCTGGCAGCGAGGCCAGGCCAGCCCCAGGTTTGCTCTGCGCAGTGTTGAGGAGTCTCTGGCTCAGCCTTTAACCCCCTTCCACTGATTTCCCTTCCTCCTGCCCCCGGGAGCTCCAGAGGAGCCTGGCAGGGAACCAACAAACAGAACCTCCCACCCTGGGGCTGCTCCCAGGGCAGGTCCCAGCCAGGAGAGGCCGTCGTTGGCCACTGCTGGAGGGCAAAGCAATTGTACAGAGGGACACTGCAAAGACATCCTCTGGTGTTCTTTTGAAAGAAGATACTTGGGATTTTAAAAAAAGTAGGTAAATGCTCCTTGTGTTGATGCATCTGGGGCAATTTTTTATCCATATTTCCTATTTTCCAATTGGTAAAACTCTGAAAGTTTCCTTATTCACTGCATAAATTTTTTTTTCAAAGTTAAATTGCTATAAAAACATCAAAACCATCTTTATGAATGGACACCCTAATCAGGGCATCAGTCAGTAACCTACTGAACACTATAGGAAACCCCCAGTGAGTGCAGTAGTTACACTGGGACCCAAATATTTTAAGTACAGTAGTTTATTTCATTTGATTTTCTAATAATAGTTTTTATGAACACACATACCCAGGAAATGAACTAGGAGTGGTAGGTGCAGCTGATAAATGAACAGATGGAACTCTAGATAAATAATTAAAAGGTTTAAAAGAAAATGTATTTTCCAAACCATAAAAAAAAGTAAAAGCCCAGTACTAAGGAAAAACACAGGAATTAATATATTGAACATTTCCTGGCTGACAGGGTTAACAAATGAATTTATATTCTAGTCTATAGCCCTAGATGAAAAATGTTGTATTTTAGCAGAAACATGGGAGTTAAGTGGGCAATATTTCTTTTCAACAAACATAACTCCTTCCCAGGGAAAACTCTGGTTGTTCTTTGGTGGGAAGGGGAAATACTGTCAGAAGTCTGAGACCAACAATAAGATGCAGCACAAAAGAATGAGACCAGGAGGGGACACCCAGGGGGGGACATCCCCAGGCTGGGGTTCCCACAGGGCTCTGCCTCCACGCTGAATTGCAGCATCACAACTGGGGTAGTTTTCCTGTGGTTCAAGTTTTAAAAGGAAATTTTTATGTTTTGAGTTTTCTGGGGGAGAAACTAATTGCAACTCATTTGACCAAAACAGCGACTGATGAAGTGCAGCAGCAACACACATTGCCCTGCCCTGTCCCAGCTGACCCGCAAATTCTCTTCTCCTTCCTTCCCTTCCTTGGCAGAGGACTCTGACTGTCACTGGGTAACACTCCAATGCAGGAATTCCACTGATTTCCTCCTGAACTGAGGGCTCTGCTCAATTGGAAGAGGCCAAATATGGTCCTTAATTTATGAGAACCATTTCCTCCCTGTCTCAGGTCGGAGTCTCAGAGAGTTCAGCTTCCAAAGCCAACTTTAGTGTTCCCAGTTAGAATATCCTTTGTACACCTGCATGATGAGACTTTAGAGAAAGGCACTCCCAGGGTGAGTAGCAGGAGGCAAAGTGCTGTGTCAATGGTTTGCTGCCTGTTCCCACTCTGCTCTGGCAGCAGAGCTGCTCCAGGCAGATCTTCCAGCAGCAGCTGGGAGACGAGAAGTGGCAGCGGCTCCGGCAGCCGACGGATGAGCAGATCCCGGGCAGGGAGAGGGCATTTCTCCACATCCAGATCTGTTTTGCACAAAAACTGCAGACGTGCCCAAACCTTCCCAATATGCTGCAGAGCCGTGCAGCTGTCTCCTTCCTCAGCCCCTTCCAGATTCAAATGCAAATCAAATTTGATGGCCTCAGTCTGTAATTTCGTGCTGCGCAATCCCCTGCTATGCACATTAGGGAAACTGGAAGCGTCTTTTCCATCTATTTTCCTTTTAAATCGCAGGCAAGATTTGCATTAGGGCCGGATAAAATCCCTAAATGGGAATCTTCAAGGACTGTGACAGTTTTGCAAAGAAACTTTGCACGAAAGCAGATGATAACTCAGGTAAGCAGAGCTATCAATGAGTTTGGTCCTTGTCCCTCCATCTGCCCTGGAACCTGTCCCTGCCAGGGCGAGTTGGGCACAGGCTGAGGGGTTTGGTACCCAAGGGTGCTGCTGATCTCACTCACAGAGGAGGGAAAGGAGGAGGAGGAGGAGCTGCTCACAGCTACCAAACACGCTGCGAGGAGCCGCTGCCAACCGGCACAGCTCAAAAATGCGGGGAGGAAATAAAGAATCAAAAGAAACATGAGACTTCCAAAACCTGCGATGGAGGCGGCCGAGGAGCATGAAGGCCCTGCCCGCGGGTGCCAGCCCGTGCCCCCTGCCCCATGCAGCCCCGGGGGGCCGTACTCACTGTTGGGGTCGACGCTCTCGCACAGCTCCGTCTTGGCCTCGCCGTTGGGGCGGTCGCTGGGCTTGTGGGACAGCCGGGAGGACATGGTGGCCGCCGTCACCACCGCCTTGAAGCTGCGCTTGCGCTTCTGCACGTTGAGCTCGGGGTGGAAGATGATGATGTAAACCTTGGGCATGTAGAGCATCCCCAGCGCCACCGACGCGCTGAGGTTCATGGATATGGTGAGTGTGGTGGTTTGTATGTAGAGCTGGGGGACACAACAAGGAGACACTGTTACACACCGGGGCACTGCGGGGGGAACAGCAGCTCAGACATTAAATAACCCCTGACGAGCAGTTTGGAAGGAGTTTGCAACCCAAGGGGTGTGAGCTGAGAGCTCTGCACTGCAACCACCACAGGGTCCAGCACGAATCACCTGGCTGAGCCATCAACAGCCTCTTTGAGGCTCAGTCCTACAGACTTCACTGTCCTTACCAACACACTTCCCACAGTATGGTACAGTGCAGCTTCTGTCTCTTTGTTTGGATTGAAATAATTCCGATATAAATCAAAACTTACGCCAACTGTAAGTTACAAAAGGGGAACTATAACAACATAGCTAGTAAAACTTTCTTGCTTTTAAAAAAAATTGAGGAAAGCGGGATTTTTTCAGTTTTCCTGTACTTTAATTCTCTGCAGTTCATTGAAACAACTTTGCAGAGAGTACACAGTGGTTTCTGTGCTCGTGACATTAAGTTATGCTCTTTATTAAGAAAAAATAGCATATTTTTAAGTCAGACAGTGGGTACATCCTGAGCACCTCACCAGCCACAGGCTCCCTGACATGGTTTTTCATGGGCTACTCCAGTGGGGAACTGGCCTTACTGGGAGGTGACTCACCCTGAGGAGGGTTTGACCCAATATTTTCACCTCAGTCCCGGGCTGCTGCAAAAGCTGGAGCAGCAGAGCCTCAGGAAAGGGTTTCTCCAGGGTGATAATTTTTCTTTCTTGCTGCTGTGAAGGGGTCGAAGGTGAAACGATTATTTAATCAAAGGGGTCTTTTGCAGCACCCCCCAGCCAAGTTCCCACCTTGGAAATGCTGATGGGAGATAAAAGGAAAGGGAGAAAGGAGCATTTGTAGAACAAGGCAGGCTGAGTGACACACAATGCTGCTCATGACAAATGGGAGCTGTGCAAAGATAAGGGAACTAATAGATATGCTTATTATGCAGAGCCTCAGTTTTATGTGTTTTATCTCTGCTTTGTGGTTTTACCAGTCAGACATAAAAATGCAGTTTACGTGAAACTATTTCATTTCTTATTTCACTTCTTCTGATAAACTCTGGAAAGCGCTTTAGATGAATGCAAATGGGTGACTTCAAGTACAAAGGATCAGATTCAACCCACAATGGGACTCTAATAACTCATGCGTGCCTTTTACAGCTGGCTGGTGAGCCTGGCAGCTCCCAGACCTGAGATTAAATTAAGAAATTAAGATGCAGATTTAGTGGGAGATGCTCCAGTTTGACATGAATGAGAACTGGGATTGAGCTGATCCAGCCTGGAGGAGAGAAGGCTTTGGGGTGACCTAATGGGACCTTCCAGTGCCTGAAGGGAGCTCAGGGGAAAGGAGAGAGACTGTTAAAAGGGTCTGGAGTGCCAGGACAAGGGGGAATGGCTTCCCACTGCCAGAGGGCATTTTGGGATATTGGGAAGGAATTGTTCCCTATGAGGGTGGGGAGGCCCTGGCACAGGTTTCCCAGAGAAACTGTGGAGCCCTGGGAGTACCCAAGGCCAGGTTGGACATGGCTTGGAGCAACCTGAGCTAGTGGGAGGTGTCCCTGCCCATGGCAGGGGGTGGCACTGGATGGGCTTTAAGGCCCTTCCAACCCAAACCATTCCAGGATTCTAAATGCTACCCCTGAGAAATGAAGGCTTTCTAAAAACAATGAGATGTTGGTCTGTGCAAGTCCCCTCCCATGGAGGGTTTGAAGCCACATTTCCCATGACAGAAGGACAAAGTCATTCTGGAGGATCACCCTCACTCACATCTCCTTCTCTCTCAAGAAGATTCTGAATTTTGACAGATTTTGACTTCCCACACTGTTACAAATGCATGGACTTTGAAGCAGGCACTGGAGAAAACCCAACCCTGAGGACATCATTCACATGCAAAAGCACCCAGATTTTATCACTTCTTTTACATAAGTGATTTCCATTTGAATTTTAGATTTCTGTGTTTTCCAGATTCTTGCTTTATTCATGCAAATGACAAAAATTACCTTCAAAACCTTGAGAGAAAATTAGACTGGTCTGGAACACACACATCTAATAACCAGCAATTTTTATAGGACAAATTATATCAATGGATGATTTTGCATGAATGTGATTTCTCTGGGAAGAAAAGCACTGCAGGATCAGGCCTCCGACTCTTTGCAAACCCAGTGGAAAGATTTCCAGCTGCTGGGCCATGAGAACTGAACTTAGAGTTTATATAATAACTGAACTGATGGCTGCAAATTTAGAAAAGTCCCTTTAGGAGTCAGAAATCCTTTTTTGTACACTAAAGCTTTGCCTTCAGTCTAATCAGGAGCAACTGCTCCTTTTCTCCAATTCAGCTTTCTAATTATGCACTGAATTGTGTTATTTTGCAATATGGAAATAAAGTGGTAACTTGAGATATTTTTGGACTTGTGTTATTACAAGCCAATTTATCTCACTTTTATATGGGAATTAAAACAAATGTTCTTACAGATGAAGTAGACAGTTTATAAATCTCCCAGAAGGCTCTTTCAGGTCATCTGAAGATTCCATCTCATTCTCTACATTATGTTGTGTAAATATAAGAACGAGAAACACTTTTTAATAAAAATGAAAATTAGCTTCCACTGCGTTATGTGCTTGTAAAAACATGGGAAGTAAAAAGTCCTGAATATCAATGTGCTCTCAGCCACCCTGGTGCCTGATGCCACTGCACAGGCTGTGTGGGGAGGGCAGGTCCTGCAGCACCACCCTGCTTTGGGCAGCACCCCACCCTCACTGACACAACCCCCAAACCAAACTCTGCTCCCGCTTCCTCGGACAGCTGGATTTGTGGAAGTTTCAGACACAGCCGTGTCCTTGCACAAGGATTGCACACTCTGTTGTCTGGGAAATGCAGAATGTCACAGGTGTGGCAGTTCTGCCAGCTCTCTGTCCTGCCCTGGCTCAGCAATCAGGGGTGGGAACAAGATGATCCTTAAGGTCCCTTCCAACCCAACCTGTTCCATCATTCTATGATGTGATTTTACATTTATCACGACACCTTTACAGACCTTTGCCTTCCTGTGCTCCAGAGTGCCCTTGGCACAGTGTGGAACAACCCCTGTGCCCTCTGGAGTTCCAACCCACCTCACCTCAGGACCAACACCAAGTTCCTGTGAACAGCATTTCTGAACAGAAGGACAAACTCAGGGTTACCTTGATGGTTCAGCTGTGAAACATCCGTGCTCATGTCCAGCACTGCATGTCTGTGTGCCCAGGGAAGTGTCACCAGACCAGGGACAAACAACATCACCAGCCCAGGGACAATGTCACCAGCCCAGGGACAGTGCCAGTGTCACCAGCCCAGGGAGAACAATACCAGTCCAGGGACAATGCCAGTGTCACCAGCCCAGGGACAGTGCCAGTGTCACCAGCCCAGGGAGAACAATACCAGCCCAGGGACAGTGTCACACCTCGAGCAGGGCAGGCAGTGGCTGTGAGCAGCTCTGTCCCTCCCGTTCCTGGCAGCAGGAGGCTCAGAACACCAAGGAAATTGGGGTCCTGTTCGGAGCCATTCCCCTTGCAGAGCCCGTGCACAGGCAGCCAGCACACAGCAAACAGCTCCAGAAGGACTAATTTCCAATTCCCTCTGCCTGTTCTTCTGATGTCACCCTGTCAAAGCCAACGTGCATTTTCATGTCCTAAGAGCACCCAACAGATAGAGTCTCTCAGCTGGCAGTTCACAGGCAAACTGTGGAGTAAAGATGAAGTAAACTGAGGTATTTTACATATATTGAGTATTTGAGCTCAATATTTTATACAACTCGTTCCCTTATAATAGAAGCCTCCTTATGCAAGAAATTTCCATACATCAGAAAAAAATATTTATGGCTTATATCTGTAATTTGTATAATAATTCAAAATAGCAAATGTTAAAGCACTTGTTCTGAGGGTTATGATGCAGATACAGAAGAAGGAGGAATTTTGTCTCTCTTGCCTGCAAGAGAAACTCAACAGCTTATCTAGAAGGAAATTAAATTAGCCAGATAACTGGACAGAGCAGCAATGGAAAAGCAAGTTGCTGCTTTCAAAGCAGCTAAAAAGAAATGGAAGCAGTATCAGAGACAGTCCCACAAGTCAGACAGTTTATACAGCCAATATTCTGCAGAGAATCCTCAGCCTTGGAAAAAGAGCTGCCTTTGCTTTCTGCAGCAGGTACAGAGACAACAAAGATGCCCAGGAACTGCTTGGAGTCACTTGGGAGCTGCTCAGCCAAGAAATGAGCAGTGCTGGCCCTGGCTCAGGTCACCAAAGGATTGAAGGTGTTTGGAGCAGGTGCCTCCCTGGAACTGACTCCTGAATTCCACTGTCCTTGAAGCAGAAATCTGGCACAGAAGGATGTGCAGGAAAACAGTCTGGCAAGGACAGGGACGTTTGAACTGAGGTCTGTGCATCCCCACCACTGACACAGGGAGAAGTTCTGCCTCCTGTAGTTCACCTGCACTTGTTCTGTGCTCCTGCACCCCCAGCACTGCCCCGAGCCTGCTGGCCCTGGCTGGGGGGAACAGTCGTGGGTCCTGCTGCAGATCCACGTGGGGGGGGCAGCCAGAGGGGGTGGCAGCCAGAGGGGGTGGCAAGGCTGTGAACCCTGTGCAGGTCACAGTGAGGACAAGCCCTCCCTGCCCTGGCCCTGGGAACAGAGGTGGTGGCAATGGAGAGACAGAAAACAGCTGCAGGAACCTCTCCTTACTTTTTGTCCATGCTAATTCCATGTCCGTGGATGATGACCTCCAGAATTTGAAATGGATGAAGTTTTCCCACAGGATCCCAGCCAAGGCTGTTACCCAGTGCAGTTCTGCCCACAACACGGGTGTCCTGAGATCCACCAAAGCACTTCTTGTGGGTCACTAAAGGGTCTTCAGGTGAGAAGAAATGTCAGTCACAGCGGGGCTTGGCTGTATTTCAGGCACAGACAGGAGGGAATAGCTCCAGAAATCCCATTATCAATCCTCAGAACTGCCTAATATCTCTTGCTTGGCATTCCTGTTTGTTATAATAGCTCTAAAATAAGTTACACATCACCAGAAGAGACAAACACAAAGTGCAACAGAAGTAATGTACATCCCCAACTTCTATTATTAAAATAATGGCTTTTCCCTCTCTCACAGGCTGAGCACTTGCTTTTTCTGAGCTAGAAATAATTCTTCATCTGTCACTTTTCCCAAAAAAACCAAAAAATCAGGAAAAATGAGAAAGCCTTCATTGCAGAACTCCCCTTGCTGCTGCACTGCTAAATTGACTGACACACAATCTTGGCATTTGAGGGTGTTCACAGCCAGACTTCGGCTGCTGTTGTAAATCATATTTCTCCACACTTATTGCATTTTATTCATTTTATACATGACCAGAGATTAGAGTTCAAATGAAATAGATTTTGCTATCCTTCTTACATTCCAAACGGCCCCACTCTAGAAACCTTTAATTTTACTCACTTCAACTATTGAATAATTCAATGTAAAAGGAGAAAAAAAAAACCAACAACCCTGTGACACTCAGTTTGAGATGGTGAGGAAAATAAAGCAGGACCCCAGGGCCGTGTCCCTGCAGCCTGGTGAGCCCTGACAGCACAGGGACCATCCACAGCACAGGGACCATCCAGCAGACACACGACTGCCACTGGAGCCGCTGGAGCCAACCCTTGCCCTGAAACGTGGTTTGAGAAGGTGTGATCATGAACTGACCCTTTTCCAGCAATATAAGATCATGGAATCACAGAATGGTTGGAGTTGGAAGGGACCTTAAAGCTCATCCAGTTCCACCCTCCACTGTCCCGGGTTGCTCAGGGATAGTGGTGATGCTCTGCAATCACCCAGATCTGCCACCACCATCCTCCAGCCTTAGTTTCAAGAGAAAAGTTGTGGAAGAGTTGAAAGCATTCCATCAGACCAACCATGAGCATCCAGGGGGAAGCCAGCACAGCAGGAACCCTCACAATGGACTTCCCAGAAATATCCTGAGGATCAAACCTTGCCCAGCCAGCCCTCCCACACACACACTGCTTCCTCCCCAAACAGCCACCCAGGGAACATGAGGCAAAGCTCTCTCACAATTTCTTTTGCATTATTAAAGCATTCTAAATAGAAAAGAAACCCGGGCCACACCATTTCAAGACAATTCCATTTACATTAGATGGAGGAACAGGGAAAGGTACTGACTATAGAAAGAAAAACAAAGTGCAAGTTAATGTGTGTATAAGTAAACACACAGATGGGCAAGTAAATGGGGAACTAAAAATATTATGGCCCTCATAAATGGCCATGCATAATAAATGAGGTTTAAAGAATCTGGCACACAGAGAAGCCTCTCAGCTTTCTGGAACTTTACTTTGCAGTCATTCAGGATACACAGAGCTAATAAATAGTACAAAAACCCCCCAAGAATAAAGAGGTATTTTCTAAAACAGAACTTTAGATGCCGATTGTGTTGAGGTGAACCTCTCTGATCACCAGGTAAAGGACTTAAATGCTCCTAGAAGAAGTCTCCATCAGATCAAAAGAGGTGCTGGGATTTAGTACTCAAAACAGGAAAACCTGGAGTAATGTTTGGGTTTCTCACACTGGAGGTACTTTTCTCTGGAGTAGAAAAACCCGGTTTGGAGAAGAGTGAGCAGTGCCAGGACAAGGGGAGATGGCTTCAAGTGGAAAGAGAGCAGGGCTAGAAACCAAGCACATGTGGCACTGCACAGTATGGTTTAGTGGACATGGGTATTTGTTCAAATGATGATCTTGGAGGTCTTTTCCATCCTTGATGATTCTCTATTCCAACCCCATTGCCATCACTTCTCAGGATAAACTTGAGATAAACATTTCTCTTCCCTCCTTTGCATGGAGCCTTTTGGAAGGCAAGGTATGAATCATCTCCAGATGCAAAGAATCTTCCTCTGAGGAAAAGCAGGATGGAAACCCACCAGCAGGAGCTTCTACAACTCCCTTTGGCTCCTAGGTTGGCTCTTCACACACAGAGCACTCCTGTCAGGGTGAGCAGAGGAGGGGACACAGTGTGTGTTGTGCAGGGGGCTCCTCTGCACAGGTCAGGTCAGGTCCCAACCAGCCACGGGCTCAGCAGTGAGAGCAGCTCCTGGGTCTGCACGAGGTTGTCATGGCAATGGAACTGCGAGTGCAGGCCAGGGGAGCTGCAGCTTTGCCTTGACAGCCAAAATTATCCATAGCCTGGAAACAGGAGGCACCAGTGCCCTGATGGTTCTCTCCCCACTCAACACTGTTTAACCAGGCTGGGGCTGCAAATCCCTTGGCTTTCACTGCCCAGGAAATCACTCAGCTGCACGTCAGGACAGACCCAGCCCCTTCAGATAAGGTGGTCAGGTCTTGCAATGAATTCATAATCCAGAATAAATATGAGTATTTCCATAGCTCTCTCATCACATGCAGTAACCCAGTAAGCCAATGCTGAGGGGGGAAAAAAGAAGGCAAAAAAAAAAGCCAAGCCCCAAACCAGCCTTGTGTGAGGGGCCAATCTGAGCCAGTGCTGCAGGGCAGCCCCAGGAGGGGGGATCTCCTGATCTGCCTGGAGCTCAGAGGGAGCTGGGAAGGCTCATGTGCACACTCAGTGCCTGTCCCACTCCATGTAGTCCAGGCTTTCCTGAACTGTCAATCTGGAGTCCTGACAAAGCCAAAAAGCTGCTATTTCAGCCCATGCCATGCTCCTAATGAAGAGCAGGGATCTCTGCAGAAGGTTCATCACTTTTCTGTCCTTTCACTCCAATTTTTGTCCCCCCCCAATCCAGCCACATGAACGTTTTGTTTCTGTCCAGCCCCTTTAGCCCAGCTAGGAGGCTTTCTCTGAGATAAAATGGTACTAATTGTGGTCACCTCCCTTCCTCCCTGGCTGTGGCCCTGCTCTGAACCCCACAAAAGGCAATGGGAACATTCCAATGTCAGTGAAGTTTCACCCAGGCCTGTATTGAGAATATATTCCATATATTTGCATACCAAGTATGATCTAATTCTTCTTGGAGACCTTCAGGGGAACTCAAAGTGCAAGCTGGTGTCAGGGAGAAGGGGGGAAGGAAAAGGCTAATCCTACACTTATTACTTCTCTTTAGAGCACTTTAGAGTAGAACACTGGTAATAAAAAGCACTGGCAAATGTGTATGTACATATGAAGCAAGCCAGCTTTTCACTGACTTTTGAAATGATAATGTAATTATTATTTAAACCAGAGCATTTACATATTGCTTTGGCTACTTCAAAACAAACCACAGGGCTGGTCAGGAGCATGTGGGACCATGCAGGACTGCATTCCAGTACCAAGGGCAATTGGCATTTGCAGCCAATCAGTCACTTGAACTGGGTTATTTATTCATTTATTTATTTATTACCATGCCCAGAGGATCTGTGGCTGCCCCACCCCTGAGAGTGTCCAAGGCCAGGCTGGATGGGGCTTGGAGCAACCTGGGACAGTGGAAGGTGTCCCTGCCCATGGCAGGGGTGGCACTGGATGGGCTTTAATGCTCTTCCAACCCAACCATTCTAGGAAAATTATTTAATTTTCTAAGGAATGAAGGTGAACAGATAGTGGGGTAGAGCTGCCTAAAGAAATGGAAGATTCATGGATAAAGTATCAAAGCCTTCATCCCTCACCAGCCAACATTATGATTTAAACCCTGGCACAAGAAGGAAAATAATTCCTTGTAATACAAAATAAAAGTTAGGCCCCCAACCAACCAACCAAAGGGATTTCAGACGTGGGGTGTGGGCACCAGACCTTGCTTTACCCCACACATGGTTTCAAATGTTCCCACAAGAAGGATGACCCCAAACAGTTTCCCCCCAGATGCACCCCCGAAGCTCTGCCGGCAAACCGCAGCATCCTCCTGTCTGAAAATGCCCTTCCCGAGGCTCAGCCACAGCCCTGCGACCACGGCCGGGTTCGTGCCCGTCCCTCCCAGCACAGCCCCTCCTCTCGCCCATCGCGGGGGCTCCCGGCATCCAGCGCTGCCCTGGTCCAAAGGGTCCCTGTCCCCTCCCGCCGCCCCTCGGCATCCTCCATCCCGCGGGAACGCGCCCTGGCCGGGAGGGGCACGGCAGGAACCCAGGAAGCTCCGGGATTATTTCGGCGCAGTCATTCCCGCGGTACAGGGGGGCACTAGGAGGTGTTAATTTTCTCTATTATTCCTTCAGAGCTGCGCAAGTTTGCATTTAATTAACTCGGTGACTCGAGCCAGCCAATTCTTGTTGCTACTAATGTATCACAATTAGAACAAACCGTTGCCATGGTAACTGCACAATCCATCATAATTCCTACACCGCCCGCCTGGCGTTTGTGCAGTCCTGGGGTTCTGTGGCACGCAGATGGGCGGTTATTGTTATGCTAAACTGGGAATGGGTAATCCCACAATACAAGATGATTTAGGTGCTCATTTAAGTGAGATTTAATTACAAAAAGTCTATAATTTTAGGAACTGCCAAATTCCAGTCATTCCACGATCCCCCATATCGTTGGGAGGTGCCCCTGTGCATCAACGCTAATTCACAGCGTCACAAAGAGCTTCCTCTCTTAATTAACGAACATTGCCTTTTTTATCGTAAGAATAACTCAAATCTCCATCTCAAATTAGATGCTGCAATAACAATTTACAGCAATATCCAAACCATTTTCCAGCGTGGTTTCATGAGGTCATGCCATGTCCTGCATTATCCCACCACAGCTCTCAATTCCTCGTTACCAGCTCCAAGTTAACTCTGGAATTAGCTCCTACATGTCACACCGCAGAGGCAACACTGAACTCACTCGGAATTATTTAGAGCTCCTTAGCAGCAGTTTCACTTGGGGTACTCAAGCTGAAAGGAACCTGGAGTATTACAGGGCGAGAAAAAACGGGGTTTTAAGCCAAAATCACCTCAAATATTTGACTCATCCACAGTCTGACAAAAGCTAATGGCCCACAGACCCTATTCTGCATCTGTAACTTATTAAATACGTTTTAACAGGATGAAGAAGCAAACCCTGTTTGTTGCTGCCCCCTGAGCTGCACATCAGCTGCACATCACCTCAGCCTGAACCAGGCTGTATTTACTGACTGCTGTGCCCTGGCACACGGGAGGAATAGACGGGGAGCATTTGTACCTCCTTGCTCTCTGCATGAGGAAGCCACAAGGAAGCTTGTAAATACAAAGGTGAATTTGTGACAAACTGTACCTTCTGTCAGCGACGAGCCCGGGGCCTCAGGGGAGAGAGAGCATCCAAAGGAGGAGTTTTCCCGAGTGTGTGATTGCAATCCGGCCGAGCCAGCCCTGCTCCCACAGGGAAGTTGACTCTAATAAATGTTCTCTCGGGCATTACCTGCCGAGCCCAGGGGCAGCGCCGGGCTCTGCACGACCCCTGTGATCCGCAGCCACCACCTCGGCTTTGTGGTCGGTTCTTCCCAAGAAGTCCTTGCTCGGGTCCAAGTCAGAATAAATCCAGAACCAGCGCTCGGCACACGCAGCAATCACCGACAGGGAGATTTAGAGGCCCTGACCTTTCTTTCTTATCTTCAGTCATTATCAGATTTCATCTTCCAGTCAATAAAATCCTCTACAATGACATTGATTTTGAAGTTCTGGAGAATCAAATCACTTGACTTCCTTGGTCCTCCAATTAAAGCACCAGCATAAATCTTAACTACTTCCTAATACCAGTTTTCACAAGACTTTCTCCGGCTGTAATCGCGTTTAAGCACCTTGGTTAAACTAATTGATTTCCATTCCCTCTAGTTACCCTCACCTAACACAGTCAGTGCTGAGCCTTCCTGAGCATCCACTCTCCAGTTTACCGGTGAATTACTGTGGTAGTTCAGTTATTAGCAGGATCTGTTCCACCACTAAAAAGAGCTATCTTGCCTTCAAATTATATTTAATTATCTCCGTTAAACATTACAGGCTGCTCTGATGCTGGCAGTGTAAATCAGAGGGAACAAGAGGACGATGATAGCACACTGTTCATCACGGGTTTTGTCCTCCTACTCTCTCTGCGCTCCCTAAAGTGTCTCGAGAGGCAAGGCCAAGGCAGATCTTGTGAGCACTCGAGGTATTCACTTCACAATACACACATGACTTTTTGCTGGTGAAACCATGAGACTCAGGGGCATGGGCAGGGTTAAACCTCAGCTTTCCCTGCTCTGGCAGAGGCAGTTAAGGGCTGAATGGATGTTGTTTAATGGGCAATTAGCAGCGTAAGAAAAGCTGTTATTGCTGAGTGAGCAACCCCTCCTTTGTAAATACGAGTTTCACCTCATTCCTCCCCGCTGGGTTTTGTCAGCACAGATACTTCAGCCGTTCAAAGGCCAAATGCCAACACAGATTGAATAATCTCCTGGAGGAGCCCTGACATCATTAGCTGAGAAGCGCTAAACCTGGGAAACCATTTCAGAAAGGCGTGACAATTACTGAGGTCTTTGCTGCCCGTGGGCTGATCCGTCAGGGGACCTGACTGGGAAATATCTGCCAGGGAAGGGAGCTTGTCCTGTGAAATGTGTTGTGGGTACAGTCCAGGTGCTGCCCACCCCCCTCCCACTGCACTGCTCACTTCGGGAAAGGAAACGCGCGGATCTGCAGCTCCTTCTGCTGCCACAGGGCAGAGCCGGGCACCGACAGCACAGGCAGAGTTTAACACGGAAACCATGTCAGAGCACGAGCTTGCAGAAGGAAAAGCCTTGGTTTTCTTTCACACTCCGCTGGTGCCAGCCCGCGGGGGTGGCTCTGCCGCAGCCATGGGCAGAGGGGACGGGCTCCTGCCCCCCAAACCCTCCCGGTGTCACAGACGGGTCAGTGCCC
>NW_020884882.1:17106337-17114512 GCF_003945725.1 Corapipo altera | reverse complement strand
CAAACCCTCCCGGTGTCACAGACGGGTCAGTGCCCCGGCACAGCTCCGGCCCCGCTCCCCTGTGCTGCTGCACCTCCACTCCCGCAGCCTCGCCCAGCCCCGGGGAGGGCAGTGCTGCCCCACCGACACCCCTTCTCTAACAGGGGGAAACGATAAAAACACAGTCTTGCTCTGATCTCTCCACCAGGTTCCCTTTTCTCTTCCCATCTGTCTCCTTGTCCCTCCGTCGGAGCAGCTCCTCTCGTGTCAGTCGTGGACTGCACTTCTCTTTGAGAGCCTTTCCACTTGTCATAAGGCATCGATCCTCTGCCAACAGTTCTCAGCCGCTTTCTGCCCTAAAACATCATCGATGTCCCTGAAGTGCCAGGGACACACGGGCAGAGTGGGAAGCGCTGCCACCCCCGTGCCTGGTGCCCGAGGGGGCTCTGGCTGTGCTCGCTGTACAACAGGGACCCCTCAGTCCCTCCCCGCTGTGAATGGGTGTCAGGGCACTGCAGGGACCACAGGAATTGTCCTGCTGGTGCCTGTGCTCCTCCCTCAGCACTGACAACCCCATAAGGCACAACATGACTGGGGTGCAGCACCCCCAGCTCTGCTGCCTGGCAAGGAGGATCCTCCCTGGCAGTTTTGGCTGAATCCTTCTGGATGAAGACAAACCCAGATTTTAAAAGAGCTGTTGTTTCAAAATACAGAAACACAAACATGCCCCGAATCCCTTTTGACAGGATACAGTTG
Organism: Corapipo altera; assembly: GCF_003945725.1. NCBI lineage: Eukaryota > Metazoa > Chordata > Aves > Passeriformes > Pipridae > Corapipo > Corapipo altera. Next base: position 17,113,777 of record NW_020884882.1, on the reverse strand, counting down.
GGACACAAGTTTTTTGCTTCAGTCTACAAGAATTCACTGTTGTTTCTTTTTAAGCTTCTGCAAGCTTATGCCTCAAAGACAAAACACAAGACAATTTCTATGACTATGATGGTTTCTACTTTTATTACTATTACAGGCCTGCTTAAACCACTTAAAACAGCAAATAAATCCTTCAGGTCAATATTTTTGCTTATAGTAAAACCTCCTCTTTGCCTTGCATTGAATTGCCCTTGCTAGAGGGAAAATGCTCTTTCCAGAGTAGCTGTTTCCTTCCCCTGCAAACCCAGCAATATTTGGCTCACTGGTACACACAGAGGACCTGATGTTTTGGTGTTAGAGGATCTTAGAGTAACCTGCCATGATCTCCAGGATCACTGGAAGCCTTGCTTTGTGGTGGGGAGATTTCCCTACCAGTGCCTGCAACTTTGCATTTTTTACTGATTTTGTAGGAATGTTTTGGCCGAAGGACAGTACATTTAGATTAGATAAAAGGAAGAAATCCTTCCCCGTGAGGGTGGGGAGGCCCTGGCACAGGTTGCCCAGAGAAGCTGTGGCTGCCCCTGGATCCCTGGAAGTGTCCAAGGCCAGGTTGGATGGGGTTTAGGGCAACCTGGGCTAGGGGAAGGTGTCCCTGCCCATGGCAGGGGGTGGGATTGGATGGGCTTTAGGGTCCCTTCCATGATTCTGTGAATGGGTAGCTCCAAAGTTGAATGTTCCCTTCATTCCTCACTGGTTTGGGGCAGGATAATGCCATGGCACTGCCCATGGAAAGTCACCACTGCGATGCCCATCCCACAAGCTCCCTGACCACATCAGTGTAGAAGTTCACCTGGCTGCCTCCTGCCTCTCTCCTGGCAGTGTCTTTGCTCCTTCCACTTTGTTTCTGTTTATTCTAAAGCAAACAAAAGAAAATTTCCACTCCAGCTGTGTGACAGAAGTAGGGGAAATCGAGGATGCTCCTTCTGCTTGAGGGTACTTGATTTGGGGCCTTTGCAGCCTGCTTTCATAAGCCACTCACAGACAGTGACAAAAGTGCTTAAGGACCCATTCTTTCTGCTGAAAGCCTTGATCAAACAAAACCCTGATTCCAGCATCCAAGTTCAGCAAGAAAATTGAGAAACATCTGCATAACTCACATTGTATTGAATAAGCCCTTCATGGTTTTCCTTTTGTTGCTGGATGAGCTTAGAATCAGCAGCCATTATTTCTTACTCAAAATATCATTATTATGTTTCTACAATACCCGTGGGGTTCAGAAGCTGGCTGTGATCTGCTCACAGAAATGCTCCTTCAGCTCCTGGTGTTTGGCTCCAACGCTGGCCAGGAGCTCCGGGGTTTCTCTGCAAAGATCATTAACTCTTGTTCAAGCACAGGAGCATAAAGGAGACTGAGGGTTTCTGCAGCAAAAGTCAGACTGAACCATCCAGCACAGACCCAGCAGAGCACACCAACCTCTGGCCACCTCTTGGGGATAATCCTACTGAGACTGACACGGGGAATGACCTTCCAGTACCACCCAGAGTCATCCCACCCCAAAAATGCATATGCTGGAAGAAAATCAGAGTTGCAGGAATACATCAGTCCCTCTGAGAAACCACATCATCTTTGTGATATACTTATGTCAGGCCTCGCATATGCAGGAATTTCAAAATAACCACTGAACTCTTAGAGAATCGTTATGGTTGGAAAAGACCTTTAGGATCATCAAGTCCTGCTATCAACCCAGCACCACCACCACGTTCACCACTAAGCCATGTCCTCAAGTGCCACCTTCTTGTATTTTTTGAACACTTCCAGGGATGGTTTCACAATGTTTGTGAAGATACCTTATCATAAATTCAAACGACCAGCAAAGACATTCAAACATAAACTCACTCCCCCCACCTTCCCGTTTGGGGCAAATAATTTTACAATTAATTCCTTGTTAACTAACTTTGAAGAGCTGTTTTGTGATTATACATTCAGCCCTTGTTCCTATACACAGCTACCTCTAGTCCAGCACTACTCAGAGTGTTATTCCCAAAACAGGCCTTGGCAAGACCGAGATTTTCCCTTTGCTGCCACAGAAATGCATCAAACTGGAACCCCCCCAGCCCCGCCCAGCAGCGGGGAATGGTCGATGCAACAGCTCTGCTGGAGAAATTGTGTTGTCAGCTCAAGTGAGTTTGACATTCAGAGCTATCACAACGCAAGCAAAGAGAAAAGTTTCATCAACACAGTAATTACTCCTCTGGACTCAGCGGAGCCGCAATTATTTCCCGGTGAGGGGCTGTCAGTTTGTGCTGCAGATAAAAACTGTTGATAGGGCTGCCAGGGGCCTGTGCAGAGATGGCTTTTCAGATGTAAAACCCTCCTGGCAATTCTACATTTTCTGAAAAAAATAAGGATCCAAAAAAGTACATGTCAACACTACGCATTAAACACCTACACGCTTTTTCCTTTTAAAATTGTGTTGCTTTTTAGCCAAAGGCAGTGAAGTTTGCACTAGAAATTCCAGGGGAAAAAAACCCCTTTCTTTCCCTCTTTTCCTCTTTTGAAAACAGTTCAGTGCCTGTGTGTGCACTGGACAGGGGCAGTGGTGCCCTGCACAGGGGTGGTGAACCCGAGAGCCACAGCTGGGCTCACACAGATGTTCCTAAAGCTGCTGTTCTGGTCAGTGGGAGATTGTGCAGACCTGGGACTCCTGGTTAACTGGGCAGAGTGGGAATGCAGGAGGCTGAGGAGGAGCTGGCTCTGACTCCTCGTGCCAGTGACTTGGTGCAGCACCTCGGCTGCACCAGCGGCGTGGAGGGAGGGCCAGGCTGGATCTCAGGGAAAGGTTCTTCCCCCAGAGGGTGGCTGGCACTGCCCAGGCTCCCCAGGGCAGTGGGCACAGCCCCAAGACTGCCAGAGCTCCAGGAGGGTTTGGATGATCCTCTCAGGGACAGGGAGGGATTGTTGGGGTGTCTGTGCAGGGACAGGGGTTGGACTGGATAATCCTTGTGGGTCCCTCCCAGCTCAGGAGGTTCCATGGTTCTATACTTTTCCCCCTCTACAATTCCACCTCCTTTCTGGGTTCCATTCATTTCTCCATCTTCCAAATAGTTTTTTTTCCTGCCTCCTTGGCACAGATGGGAATGGAAAAGGCTGGAATCATCACAGCAAAGAGATCCCTCAGTGTTGACATCAGACATCAAAGCTGCTGCTCTCAGGCTTCAAAGGGTCCCTTGGGGATGTTAACAAAGTCCTTTCTGCTTAAACGAATCCATCTCCACTATGAGACAGCACATACAAATTCAAATGTGGTATTATTGCTCCATTATGCAGATACCTGCTCCAATAATTGAAAATTCCACAAAAAGAATTGATTGTTAATTATCTTTTAGCTCTCCCCTCTACCTTCCTGTGAGGAATTACTGTATGAGCAGGAACACAAGGACTGTGCCGCCTCTGCTGCCTGTCAGCTGTGGCAGCCCCTGGCTGGGATGTAACCCCTCCTCAGGTAATTATGTGGAACATGATTGTGGCCTTGGGCTCTGCCTGCTCAGTGTTTGCAATTAGATTGGACTACAAAAGTACATATTAACATTAAAGGAGCATTACAGTGCAGCAAACATGATAAACCAGAGCCCTGGTACTGCACCTTCTGCTTTTGCTCTTTGAAGAATCATAATCACCATTAATTTATGGGCTGCTGAGGAGGATCTAATTACTCCAGTCAGCCCTTATTTCACTCAGAGTGTGCATGGCTGCTGTTACCTGCCTTTCAGTACCTACCTTGGCAGCACAGACCTGCAATGCCAGTGCTCCTGCAGCCTTTCCCCTGCCTGGCTGAACCTGCAGGGTTCTGAATGTGGGCAGATGGGAGATCCCCCAGACCCCCCAGAAGGGATCAAGCACAGGCAGAAATTGCTCTTCCAGAGGAACCCTGCCTTGGCAATCCAATGTGGGGAATACATTTACTGCCAACACATCTTCATTCTTCCAAGATGCTGCCTTGAAGAAGAAGGAGCCTCCCAGCAAAGCACAGGGAGAGGAAAACAAATATGTGGCCAAAGATGGACAACTCCAGAACTCAGAATTCCTCCAGCAGATGTAATTACTGACTTTCTACTTTTAGGTTGAATCAGCAGTGCTGACACGTTAAAAGCCTTTTAATTTGTCTGGTTTTGACTAGAAACAGTACCCTTTCCATTTGAACACCAAATGAATGCAGGAGGTAATAAAGTAAATCTTACTGAGAACTTTCCTGAGAAGCTGTTTAAGATTTTCTATTAGTCCTACAGAAATTAAATTTGAAACTCTACAGACACTCAAAGGTTTTCACGAGGGTTTTTATACACTTTTCAGTAGTGCTGTTATATAACCTGATAAAACCCCAGGCACCAGATCATTTTTGTAATGAAGGTTATCACCCTCCCAAAAATTCCGCCGATTATTTCACTTCTAGATTTCAAAGAACACCTAATTTCCCCTCAATTAAAATGCAGCCCTCCAATGCTGCACAAAAGTGGATTTTATTGAATACTCTGTGCTTGGAGGATCTCCAGACCTCACAGCTTCAGTCTGGAGGGCCTGAACTGAAATCAGGTGAAGCTGCTCTCCAGTTCAGGCTTTTCTCAGGAGAACTCTAATGCCAGATCCTTAAATTCCATGGGGTTCTTAGGGATACAACTGAGGCTGGATAAAATGAAGAACTTCAGCATGTGAACATGCAGATCTTTAAGACAATGAATGAAGTGATGGGCAAAGTGAAAGTGCATCAATGAGAGCAATTAATAGCTGTGGTTAATGAGTTTTATGCAGGTCCCATTACCAGTCTCCTTCTTTAAACAGAAGCTGCAATCCACGAGTGTCCTTGTGTGAGCCCCAAATTATGGAACATGGAGAGTCACATTCCCTGTGAGCCTCAAAGCCTGACTTTCTCCACCATCCAAGAGTTTAAAACTCCAACAAATATTGCATTAAATTTCTCATAACTCCCAAATCCACACAGGTAGTTGCTATAGCAACTGTCAGCTCAAGACTTCCCAGGGGAGAAAATAAAAGTATGTCCTACCTGGCTAATTGCTATTTGTGTTACAGAGAATTGAAGGGTAACTTAGTTTCACCAAAAAATAGAACATAGACTGAAGTGCTCCCATGCTAATGTGACATTATTTAATCTGAATAAGAACCCACTTTGCATGTGCCTTCAAATTACAGTATTTATGGAACATTCAACACAATAAGTAAAAATGTTGCTGCCAAATATGCCCGACTTCCCCTGCTTGTTGATTTGAATAAAAGGGGCATTAAAAAATAGAGAAACAAGAAGAAAGGTGGAAGAGCTGATGGGATTAGGGACTTCAAATTTCGCAGTGCTTGTATTACAACAAAAAAACCCCCAAACCAACAAAAGCTTACAACCAGCAGGTCCTGCAATCTGGATCCAAAAATAAGCTGATGACTGTGGGGTCAGCCCACATTCCCCATTTCTCATCATTCCAGGCAGGGTGACCACAGTGGCTGAACAAGCACCATCACTCACTCAGTCACAATTAGAACCTTTTTAACTTGCAAAAAGTCCTGAAAATCATTCAAGAAAAACTCCCATCTGGAGGATATATTCAGGAGCACACTGACAGTTATTGCTGTCTTGTAAACACATCCAGAAATGTATTATTTTAATCTTAGCACAATTACTAAATGAGAGCAATCACAGCTATGAGGCAACAGAACCTCCTGAAACACAAAAATAACGATGACATATCTCTCTATATTAGTCCAATGACATAATTGGAGAAAATCAGATCCTGGGGGGATATTCAATCCACTCAAGTACATCTGTACGTGGTTAGAGAGCACACTTGTGGACTTCAGACCCACAGAGACAATGATGCCTTTCCTCCTGACCCTCCCAGCCCTGGCAGGTGCCCCAGCTGCTGGTGCAGGGTGTGAGGAGCACAGGGAGCCATCCTCCTGGGCAGCAGTGCCAGGCAGGGGCTGGGCAGGAGAGGGGCCTGAGAGGGGCCTGCCCTGCCCACCACAGAGAGCACATTGATGGGCAGCTTTGCCACCAAAGGATCTCATTTTTCAGTGTTCCACCCTCAGCATTCAGGAAGTTTCCTGGAAGGAGCAGAGTTTATATCCGTGTATGGTGATGCTGAAGAGCCAGAGGGGCTGCAAACAGCTCGTGATCTCACAGTCCTTCACAATTCCAGTGGGAGAGGAAAGGGAGAAGGCAGTGGCAAGAGAAAACCCACCATATCCAAGACTCCTGAACACAAGTCCTGGGAATTCCTGGAACACATGGAATTCCTCCTGCCCTACTGATCTCTGTGCCCCACACCAGTACACCCAAATCCAACATTCCCAGCCTCTTAGCACATCCCTCCTGTGCAAGTGCTGCTCAAATAACTACTCCCAAAACCTTACTTAAAATTCAGGATGTGCTTTTTACCTCAGGTACTTTTCTGGGAGGTTCTCCTGCAAATGAAAAGGAAGAGAAGGATGAAGCATCTCTTGAAGGGCAACTGCTTCACTGGCTGAGGATCTGGGAGGTGAACTTCTATCCACCTGCCTCATCCACCTTCTAACATTCACTTAATCACAAATACAACTTAATATTCACTTAATCACAACTTACATGACAAAGGTTAAAAAAATGGTAATAATTAGTGTTGAAAAGTATTGGTTTTCCTAACAGTAAATGGACTTCTAGGGGCAGAAAAAGCAAACCAGTGTTTTTAAGAGCTCTACATTTCACATTGATTTTGCTACAGATGGTTTTCCCCCTTCACTTTGCTTGTACCATTGAAGTGTTGACTCTGGAAATCTGCACCTGTGCAAGGCTTTAAAAAAAATTACACTGCAAGAGAGACTAATAATAAAAAATCAAACTATTAGTGCCACTGTGAGGTGGCATTCCCAGGGTGTGTGAGAGCATGTCCCACCCCCTGCCACGCTGCTGCTCCTGTAGGTGTCTGGGAAAGAAAGGCAACAAAAAGAAGTAACCCCAAGAAATTAAAACACGTGCCTTTGTGAAACCAGGTTGATCTCAAACGCATCTCCAGAGTGTGTCCTGCCAGGAACAGCCTGCCCAGGGAAGGAGCACACGAGTTGTCACCACAGCAGTGCCAGCCCGGGGTCCTGGGGCACCAGGGGCAGGGCAGGACAGGAGTCTGTGCCACACAGAGGGACAGGACACGGGGACACGGCCCCAGGCAGTGCCAGCAATCCCCCAGCAGTGCCCTGCCCTGCAAACCAGCTCCACCCCAGGCAGGGCACAGGGACCAGGAGGCTGCAGGATGAGTGAATCCCTGGGCAGGACACATCCCCACACCCCCACATCCCCCCCATCCTGCCACTACCCTGCTGGAATTCCTCCCCTGCTCTGGGTTATTGATCCCCTGAGCTCCTGCCCTGGCACAGCAACCCCTTATTGATCCCCTGAGCTCCTGCCCTGGCACAGCAACCCCT
>NW_020884882.1:17092916-17106327 GCF_003945725.1 Corapipo altera | reverse complement strand
AACCCCTTATTGATCCCCTGAGCTCCTGCCCTGGCACAGCAACCCCTGCTCGGCTCAGGAGCCGCCTGGTATCGACTCTACCTCCAGCCCTGACTCCTGTAATTGCTTCAACAGCTCTGCGAGCTCACTTGGCCTCTGATAAGATCCCCACACATCCAGGGAGAATTTAAAAGAGTTTTGTTGTCAAAAACAATTACACTAGGAGTGCAAAAGCTGCATTTCATCCCTGCAGTCCCTCTCAAACGTCCGGGTGATCCAAGGCAGGGGCTGGGCAGGAGGAGGAGCTGGGACACCCTGTCCTGTCCTAAGCCCAAACCCCCCCTGAGCCTTCAGCTGGGGATGGTTCTGAGCACTGGGAGCTCAGAGTTGGACAGGATGTGACCCCTCTGCTTCATAGGGACTCCTCTGTGCAGTTCATGGAATGGTTTGGGTTGGAAGGGACCTAAAAAATCATCCAGTGCCACCCCTGCCATGGGCAGGGACACCTTCCACTAGCCCAGGTTGCTCCAAGCCCTGTCCCACCTGGCCTTGGACACTTCCAGGGATCCAGGGGCAGCCACAGCTTCTCTGGGCAACCTGTGCCAGGGCCTCCCCACCCTCACAGGGAAGGATTCCTTCCCAATATCCCCTCTAAATCTCCCCTCCTTCTGCTTAAAGCCTGTTAGTGCCTTTCTACAGAATCCACACTAAAAGAAGGATCTGTATGAGCAAAGCCATGGCACAGTTCCAGTCCCCAGTACTGTGTCCTGATCCTCAAAGGTCATATATCCCATATTTTGGGATATATACAATGTATAGGAAAACACAAACCCCCCCTCCTGACACACAACCCCCTGAAACCTGGACAATCCCCAGGGATGGAACAGGAGCTCTGTGGCCACTGCAGCAGATCCAAGGAAACTCCAAAGGACTGTGAAACATGGGAGGGACAATCACATTCCACATCCCCCAGAAATCCACTTGCTGCATTACCAAACTAAGCCTATAAACCACAACTGACCTATAAATCATAACCAGCCATGTGTTCTCCCAGTTTTTGGATACTGGACAAAGAAACTGGTTAAAAAGGTCTGGAATCACCTTTTTCCCCATGGCAGCTTCCATACACCTCATGTTTTATCTCCATCCTGTAGCACAGACTCTGGTATCTGGCCTTCCTCACACCTTCCTGCCTCCCTCCACCTGCTGCAAATGCTACTGCTCAATTTATTTGCCTTCTATGAATTACCTGCAGCACATTTTGAGTTCTTTTCTTGTTGTTGGAGGTGTTATTCTCTATCCTGAACAAGGCAGGTGTTTTCAATATGCTTTCTACCAAACAACATTATGCTTGTATTTATTGATAAAATAAAATAAATCCACACAACGAAAACCACAGTGTTATGTATAACACCATTCCTCAGTTTAAAAGATTGTGCTGCATGAGATTTTCAGCAGGTGCAATTTCCATTTCAGCCCAGGCCTCTGTGGCTAAGCTACAGCACAATATTTTCCAGAGGAAATATCTGACAGGAAATCACTAACAATCACCAAAAAGCACAACCCCCACTCAAAAAAGGGAGATGGAAAAGAAAGCAAAGCACAAAAGCTATTGCAGCTCCATCTCTTGCAGGGCAGGAGGGGAAGCCCCAGGAGCACAGGCACTGGAGTTTGGCACCATGTGCTGGGCCAGGAGCTGAGGGTTCCAGTGCCATGGGAGCTGGACAGACCCACAGGGACAGACACAGGGACTGCACCCAAGGACATCCCAGTGCCCCCTGCCCAGGGAGGATCACTCCTGTTTGCCAGACAAGACAGGGCAGCTCCCAGCCCAAGGAGCTGAGCACAGCCCTGGTAGCACAGGCAGCCAGGGGACACTGCTGTCCCTTGTCCCCAGTGTCCCCCCAGCTCTGGGCAGGGGCACCCTGGGCTGGGGCACAGCCTTTGCCCCAGACCTCCTCTGTGCTCTAGAGCAAATCAAGTTCATCATCATCTCCCCTCTGTACTATGGCAATTTGCGCATGAATCTGCTGCTTTCCCAGTCCAGGGTAACTCAGCCCTGCAAGCACAGGGAAACCTGAAGCTTTTGCTCCCAACGGCTTTGAATGCCGGCAGCAGCCTTGGGAATTCTTTGTGTTTTCTTATCAGCCCCTTACATCTTTGCAGACAACAGTTTAAAGCCCTTCATGTGGGTCACCTGCAGGCCCCACTGCCAGGCAGGGAGCCCAAAAGCTGCTCCACACTCCCTGTGTCAGACCCAGGTCACAAACAGACCCCACTGTGGTTAAAGCTGTTTCTGCTGCTTCTTATCTCTCCCTTGGCAGGGAGAGCAGAGCTATTTGAAGTGTTTGTAAGCCTTGGCAGACCTCCTTTCCAGCTGAAATTAATTCCCTTTGGGGATGCAATGGCTGCATGGAAAGCTCATTGCAGAGGTGAGACGACACACAGAAACCTCTCTATAACCTCTGTCTCCTCCTGGGTGAGCCTGGGTGATCCCCTCTTCCAGCAAACTTCCTTCTGAGTGATCTCCTTTTCCACTGAGGGACAAAACTGAGGCCAAAACAACTGCAAATCTGTACAACCAATCTCCCAAACTGGAAAGAACAAAGCACTGGTGCAGGACCTTCCTATGGAAGAGACTTGGAGCCAAAGCACAGACCTGCCTGGGTGACACCACTGTCTTCCTGCAGCTTCCCCTCAACAGCCTGTGAGTTCAACAACTGCAAATGTGGAAATTCTACCCCAGCTCAATGTGAGGTGTGTTAGCTGGGACCTGACATTTGCTCACTCATTAAAGGGACACAAGAATTCCCTCCACAGTGCTGAGCTCGCCTGAGTTTTGTGTTCAAGAACAAATGCTGAGTGAAGATAGAGGCAAGAAAAGAAACAAGAAGCCAAAGCTCTTTCCTGCACAGGGAAGTGTGGGTTCAGGGATTGGGGATCACAGACAGCATGCTACAACACCCTTGCCCAGTCTGGGCTGTAAATGTGCCCTGGGGCTGCTGTTTGTGACACAGAGCACTCATCAGGCTGTGCACTCCCTCAGGGCCCAACTCCAGAGGCACAGGAGTCTTCTGAGTATTTTTTGAGAGTTTTCTTGCTTACATCTGGTATTCAAAACGATTGAGTTAGGAGATGCCTCTTTCTGGATAATATGACAGCTAATTCCCACTTATCTTACTGAAAGGATACAATTGAAATGGATGCGACAATAAAACTAATGGCTAATGTGATTGTTATTGATCATTTGCCAGTTTATAAATGAATGGCCCACGAGCTAGGTGGGGAAGGAAAACAGTGCCATATATTGCCTGTGTCTCGGGAATGAGCTGGCTGGAGAGCTCATCTGGAAATCCACGTAAAGCTGAACATCAGCACGTCCTTAGAACCACAGTGAGTCCTGAATATCAGGTCTGTTCACTCTCACCTACCTTTTCAGCTGACTGGGCAGTGCCAAAAAATATTGGAATGAAGGCAAGCCATACTATACAGGTAGTGTACATAGTGAATCCAATGGGTTTGGCTTCATTAAAATTCTCTGGGACACCCCGAGTCTTGATGGCATACACAGTGCACGTCACCATTAGCAGAATGCTATAACCCAAGGAACAAATGATTTGTAGATCCGTAATGTCACATTTGAGAACTCCTCTGGCCTGATCGGGGTTCATAGTTTTCTGCTCATCATAATCTATGATGATGTTGGGCGGGTCAACCGCAAACCAAACAAAGACCCCCAGGAGCTGCACCGATATGAGGCTGGAGGTGATGGCCAGCTGGGACGTGGGGCTGATCAGCCTGGGCGCCGTCACCGACTTCTTGCCCTGCTCGAAGATGCGGTAGATGCGGTTGGTCTTGGTCAGCAGGGCCGCGTAGCTGATGCACATGCCCAGCCCCAGGAAGATCCTGCGGAAGGAGCACACGGCCACGTCGGGCTTGGCGATCATCAGGAAGGTGATGATGTAGCACAGGAAGATGCCGGTCAGCAGGACGTAGCTGAGCTCGCGGCCCGAGGCGCGCACGATGGGCGTGTCGTTGTACCTGATGAAGGTGGCCATGACGAAGATGGTGGCGATGATGCCCAGCATGGCCAGGAAGACGGGGATGACGGCCCAGGGCGAGTGCCACTCCAGCTTGATGATGGGGATGGAGCGGCAGCCCGTGCGGTTCTCGTTGGGCCGCTCGTTGTAGGAGCAGAGCAGGCAGGTCACCTCGTCCGCCTGGTACTGGTACCCGTCGCACAGCTCGCAGTGCCAGCAGCAGGGCATCCCCTTCACCATCTTCTTCCTCTCGCCGGGCTTGCAGGGCAGGCTGCACACCGAGGGCGGCACCTCCCGCACGCCCCCGCCCCACTGCATCTCCTCCACCTGCAGCACAGGGAACAGAAACACACCCTCAGTCAGGTGGCACTGCCACAGACCCCGGGGGGAACCACAGCAAGGAGGACTAAGGGGGAACCCCCATGGGAAAAACCCCACTGGATAAACTCTTTAGGCTGTGGACGCCTGGAAAGACTGCAGGAACTGCACACACGGGTGTCTTTGCAAGGGACTCTGAGGCACAATAGTGTTTGCTGCCTCCATTTTTCATTTTTGTTAGTGGTTAATTCTGGTGGAATGACACACAACATCAGATAAAACTGCAGAGTGAAAACCTCTTGTTTGTGACAACTAATAAGAACACTGCAGTGCTCGAGGGAAGGCAGGACTCACATTCACAAATGCTTTCCACGAAACCTGGCACTTCTTACCGAGACCAAAACAGAGATCTCCTTCCTGGAACTGTTGCTGACCAGGTGAATATTTTAAATAAGGTGGAAATGTGTTTTATACAGGGCATGGGATCAGTGGGAACATGACAAGGTCTGCAGTATGAACCAGGTAAGAAATATGAAGGACAGAGAAAATGGTCACCAATGAAAACTGCAATAATTAGATAATATTTCATTTCAAAGTCACATTCAGCTTTTGAAATACCACACATGCTTCTGGGAATGCAAATGATAAATGATTATATTAAATGTAGGGAAAGTCTCACTTGTTCTGCAGTCTGGAGAATCCTGAACTCCAAAGTATGTGACAAAGGTTCCCAAGTACTGTGGAAAATTAGACTCACAAATCATTTCAAATTATGTCAGACTAAAGCCACTCACCAGGTTCCAGGAACAAGGGGGGCTCAGCATTGGAGCCCCCATGAAACAGTCCAGACTGGAACTCCTGGGAAGGTCCTGGCATTGCCAGCACCAGCTACCAACTCAGCTGCCCAGCAGCATTCCAGTGGCTCTACCAGCTGCTCTGTGTGTGTGTGTGTCTTTTCCAAACGTAAAACCTGATCCCCTGGGACAGATGTGAATAAGTGTTATTAAAAACAAAATTTCAGCTATTTCTCTTTAGGTCACTTAAATGCTGACAAGCTCCACTATTTTCCCTATAAGTAAAGAATTCTAGAATGTGTTTCTTGAATCAGCTGCCTTGATTATCCATGTCCACAGGAAGACTGGGGTTTGCAAGGCTTAAATTGAAGGATTAAGTTGAACTTTCCTAATTTAATTCAAAACAGATCCTGTATCATCCTAATTTCATACATGTGAAAACCCAAACCCTGCAGTCACACACTGCTCAAACACTGGAGAGCCAAGAGTCTCTCTGTGAAGGCTGTAAAATAATCCCTCCATAACGGATATTCCAGAGCTCTGCCACTGCCTGGGAAACTTCATTAACCTTCAATACCCTGGAAAAGAGAAAGATCCATGAACCCTCCTTTCATGCTGTGCTGAGCTGAAGGTGTGCAGCTCGCAGAAGGCAAAGGAATGCTGATGATAAAGGGAAATGACTCATTTAATTGCACTGGTAAATTGTACTTTGGTCTTTCTGGAAGTGGAAGGAGCCAGGAAATCCATTTCCATGCCTGACTCCATCACTGCTCCAACACAATGGTAACAGCCCCTACAGAGCTGGAGCTGAGTTCCTGGGCTGTGGGAATGCCCTGTAGGAGAGCTGGAGAACTGGCACGTGCCCACATCCCTGACTCCCTGCAGAGGCACAGGTGGTGTCACTGCAGAGACCCAAAGAGATGGTGAGGAAAGAGAACCAGGGGTGGGAACTCTAACCCCTAAAGCAGGTGGGAAAAGTTTATGGCAATTCATTAAGAAACCACCTGATTGACCCTCTGCTGCTCCCTCTTCTCAATCCCTGAATTGTGTTTTGACCTTTTCCAAGGTGGACTGAGACAGGGGAACTACGACTTACCTGGGTGTTTATACCTAGGGAGTGAGTCACTGACCCAGTCCAGAGCCTCCATTTTCTGTCATAACTATTACCCACAGAGGTTGTTTGATGCCCTTTCTGCAGCAGACATCGATATGAAATGAGAACATCATCCCAGCTGCTCAGATTTTGACCCAGTCTGCAGCAAGGAAATGATTTTCACAATTTTCCACATGTTAATATCTTCAGAACCACAGACTGATTAATGTGTTATCACATCCCTGCTTCCCCTTATGGCTACAAAAGGATGAATTTCCATATTCTCAGACATATTCCACGGCATTGCTGGGACCTGGGACAGCCTAAAGGTGCTTTATTCTGCACAGATACTGTGTGTAGAGAGATAAATACAAGATGGGGTAAAAGTGTGGAGAGTCCTTTTTCTGGCCTCCTGGAGAGACACCACGAGAACTCATCACTGGCCTCGGAATGATTTGCAGAGTTCTGCTGTTTCTGGTGAGAAAAGTAATGACGCAAAGTGCCTGTGAGGGAATGTGCTGGGCACCAGCACCTGCACAGGAGGTAAGAACCTCAGTCAAACCAGAGGCACTTTCCCCACTCAGAAAAGCATAATTTTGAAAGAAAATTTGTCCTTAAGTGCCACATCTACACATCTTTTTAATACCTCCACGGATGATCTGAAAATGCTCATCACAGTCTACAAAGCAGGAAGCAAACAATTTCATAAAGCATGAGAAAGTACTCTTGCAATTAATAAAAAAATTGGGTTTTTTATGTAGAACCTTCCATTTCAGTCCTATGTCAAACTGACACACAGAGGATAAGGGAATTTATTTTTCCCAAGCCAACAGCACTTCCAGAGGCAGCCAGACACCCTGTACTCACAGTGAGCCAACAATTCCACATCTTGAGCTCAGCACTGGACCCAGTCAGTGCTGGGGGACACAAGGAGCTCCTCTCCATGGCAATTCTGCTGAATTTGGGAAGGATGCAAAACCTAAACTGCACCAGATGCTGTAGAGATGTCTAATGTCTTGGAAAATCACATATTTGCCCATCGCCTGCTTATTGACATGTCAAGTGGCACATCTTCAACAGCATCATGAGCAGGCCATGACAGTTCATGCACTGCTGGATTGATCCGATAAATGGGGGAAAAAACCTCTAAACCACAACAGGTTCATTGTAGGACATTCAATAGAGCTGATGAAAACAGAACTTGGAAGCTGGCCGTGCTCCAGGGATCCAGCAGGGCACTGTGGGGCAGTGGGGCACCGTGGTCGGCCCTGCCAGCACAGTGTGCAGGAGAAAACCCCAAACCAGAACCAGGAAAGAAGCAAACAAACAAACAACTGAAAAACCCAAAAGAAGAGCAAAAACTCCCTCCCCCACCATGGGGCAATGCAGCAGCACCTGGGCCAGGGGTTAACTCTCCTTCTTCCCCAAGCTCTCCCAACTCCTGCGAATGGCCCAGTTCCTAAACGCCTCGAGCCAGAGGGATGGGATCCATTTCCAATATAAATTCTCATTATGTTCACTACAGAACAAACATTAACCAGAAATGCTTAGTCTGTCTCATAAGGCCTAATGTAATTGTTCATTTTAATGAATAAAGTAACTCAATAGAAGTGCATAATTCAAATGTCGCTGCTGTTCTTCCCAGCGCCACAAACATTCCCGTAATAAGCCATTTGTTCTGAACTTAATTGTTTCATGCAATGTTTGATTAAAACAAAAAACAGTACAAAAATAATTACATTAGTGGTAATTAACCTACTTGGGGAAGAAAATAGCCACGTTCCCTGATATGACTTTCCTACCAACGGTGCCATTAATCTCACGGACACATCAGGACACAAGGCAGAGGATTGGGCTCGGATTTATTGCCACCCTCCAGACTCCAGCTCCTAACTCAGCAGTTCAAACATTTGTGTACATTCCCCTTCGCAGGCAGCAATATTTGCATGACTTAGCTCTTAGGCTCAGCTATTAATGTCTTGTAATTAGTTTTTAAATCCAGGGGTTTACCATGATAATGGTTTTAAGCTAAGAATATGTCAATAACACATCGTCAGCAGAGCCTTCAGCAAAATATCAACTGCAATCCCTTCAGGAGATAATGGGGATGATAAACCAGAGAGGATGCAAAGCTGCTCCAGTGGCTGCCCTGGGCTTGGGGAATGAGGTGTTTGCCCTCATCCCGTGACTCACTTCATTTCCCTGTCTGCAGGACTGACAGGAAAGCCCTGAGACAGCACAGAGCCTGCAGGGTGGGGGAGGCAAAAAATCCCCACTTTTGGCTAAACCTGATCCACAGCTGCTGCCAGAGCAGCTCTGCTGGGACAGGGATGCTGTGGCATATCCTGGGCACCCTATTCCTCACAGAGCATCCCAATCCATCCCTGTGCTCTGCAGCTCACCCTGCCTCACCACAGCTATTCTTCCTCCCTACTTCCAGTGCTGTTCCATGGGAACTCTACACTGGTGAGATGGAGCATCAGTCCAGCACTGCCTCCCAACCCCACAGAGGAGGCCCCTGCAATGTATCTTCCTTATAAATTGAAGTTAAACAGCCTTACATGTATTTTGTCCTGGTTTCTCCTGCTGCTGCCTGTCTAGTTTCTGTCCTCATGGCACAGCAGCCGCAGAGCCTTGTCCCTAAACACACACCAAACAAGCAAATTGCAACTTTCTAGTTGAAAATAACGGAAACTCGTCACTTCTCAAAGGCTTTCAGCAAAAAACCCTATTTAACACATTAGTTAATTATGGTTGCAAACTTCAACTAATCCCATCACTTTTGTTCCCAGACTACAACTCCCTTTTGGTGACCTCACAGTAAGCAGTTCTTAACCCTCATTTATTTCTGTCATTCCTTTCTACTCTTACTTTGCCTTTCATTTAATATTTCTCATCATTTTTTACCAACTTCACCTGCTTTACACCAGCAGCAAGTTCCACTGAGCACTTATAATACCCTCTTTAATGAGATCCAAGGGCTATTTGTTCTACAGTAAAGCAAGGACATTTCTAGCACAACACTGATATAGAGAAAGATGCTTAATCCACAATTTTTGCAAAAATGCTTATTATCTTACATTTCTGTTGACACACAATAAAACTGAAAATTAATTATTTTAATGCTTTTGTATCTGCCTACAGCTTCGTGTTGTCTCCTCACTAATGGAAGAGGATGGACCATGCATCTTCAGTATTCATCCTGCAACCCCTGCATAATATTTTCTAATTAAAAAATAGCATGTGCTTCCAAATACCATACAATTCTTGTCTCTTTAAATTGATAGGTTAGAGCAAAACTATCTTCGGAAAGCAGAGCTTACCCAAGGCCATTTTGTATCCTGTGGTGGCTTAGAATGAGAGAAAATCTGAATCATCACAGAATCCCAGAATGGTTTGGGTTGGGAGGGACCTTAAAGCCCATCCAGTGCCACCCCCTGCCATGGGCAGGGACACCTTCCACCAGCCCAGGTTGCTCCAAGCCCCGTCCAACCTGGCCTTGGACACTTGCAGGGATGGGGCAGCCACAGCTTCTCTGGGCAACAGAGGGATTTGTTGAGCAGGATGATGAGAAACCCCCAGTCCCAAGTCTCAAAGCCCATAAACCATAGCTCAGCTCAAGGGCAAAGTGATGGCTCAGCCCTTCAGCAGCCAAAATCAACTGTTCAAATGCTTGTTTCTAACAGGTTCATAACCCTCCACAGCTGGCAAGTTTAAGTCATAAATCACAGGCCTGGATGACAATGGCACATCTAGAAATAAATCCAGGAATTCTGATCTTTCACCTGAAAACTCCTTTCATGAGTCATTTTTCATGACACAGCCATGAGACAACCTTACCAAATGTTTGAGGAAAGGATTGGCCCTTTATCTTTGTTTATCTCTCTTATGAGCCAGCAACTTCTTATTTTTCCTGTTATTTATGGCTGTGAAAAAGTTCTGCCAAATCCAACACACAACTTCCAAAGTGGAAAGGGCATGAGGGGAGAGGAGCCAAACAGAGGGTGGAGTTTGGACAGAATTTATCTCTGGGTGCCTGCCAACTCCAAATGCTTTCATTTATTTATCCTGCTAATTCCCAGGCTCATTCCAAGACCAGTATTTTCTAGTCACGTTATTTGGTCCCAATTTTCCCTTTTTCCAGCACCAGCATCAATGGGTCAGTAATTTCCTCCTCACGACTCGCGGGCAGAGCCACACGTGGGTCAGGGGGGAGAGGAAAGAAACACAGAATTCTGAGGGGAGCTCAGTACCCAGCTCCTTTCGGCCCTAATTAGATTGCTGCAGTGATATTAATAATATTACCAGTATTAAATTATCCTGCTCGGGTTATGCTCAGTCAGCTGGGCCCTGAAAGAACTGTGGATGTACACAGAAAATTAGGGGACTTTAATTGCCCCACACCTGGGGCCAGGATTCCATCAATGCCATGGCACCTCCTGCTGGGCTGGAGGGTGGGGCTGGTCCTGGCCAGGGTTGGTGCTCCCAGAGCTGCTGAGGCCCCTGACCCATGGGCACAGCAGCCCATGGATCTGCAGACAGACAGAGGCACAGCAGACAGACAGAGGGAATGGAGAAACCCAGCACTGAGGGCCTTCCCCTCCCATCAAGCGGAAGAAGGACTGGAGCTGGTATCTTATTCCCTCCAGGTGAGTACCTGAAATATTTCACTGCAAGACACTCCCAGGTGAGTAACTACCTTCCAGTGCAGGGAATTTTCTCCCCATGAACAGGGTGAGACATTCAGAAAAATCCTGGAGAGCATCCTGGTTTGCTGCCCCTGCCAGGGCACAGGTGGCAGTGGGGATGGGTGGGATGGGGAGGGAGGACCAGCAGTGGAGCTCCCGTGCCCTGGGTGAACTCAACCTTAGGGACCAGGGGTCGAGGAGAAAAGCCAGAAACACCTTCTCCAGCTGTATTTTTGGGAGAAAAAGGACGAGATCTGGTCTTGCAAAGGGAGGTTTAAGCCTGCACCACCCTTCACCAGCCAGTTAAAGGACAGACACTGCTAAAATGGGATAAAATATCGAGTTCCACTTCCCACTGGGAACCAGCTGCTCAGATGCTGCTGTTAATGGTCAAACCCAGCTCCCCCCACCATTAAAGGTGCAGTTAACAAGTAAACAAGGTTGTTTCATGGGAATCATTTATGCAGCACTTTCACATAAAATGTACATTTTGAGTTTAGTGAAAAAGAAAATAAAGCAGGAAAACAAAGCAAATAAAGCCTTTCCCTCAAGTTTTTTGGAGCAGACTAAAGACGCTGTACAGCTGTTTATTTGGGGCCATTATTGCCCATCATGTGAATGATTGGCTGGAGACACATTAAATTCCATGTTATACTCTGATATTATAGTCCTGCCACAAGCCACGGTGATTTTCTTCAGAAATCAGTATTCAGGGACATTTAAATAGTGATTATTTTTGACCCACTCAGTACATGTTCTCTGTCAGAACCTTTCTGCTTTGCTTAAAGGTTGGAAACTCCAAGAGCTGTTCACGTGGGCCTCACGTGTGCAGAGCTTTCAATCACCCTTTGTGGGGTTTCTTTCTCCTCTGTAAAGCAAACAGGAACAATCTGATAAAATTATCATCATTTCCACTCTGCTACCCTTGGCACTGGCATCTGTATGGGACCAAAATTTCATTTTGCAAAACACAGCTGGATTTTGTTTAGGGTCTACAGAAACAGCTTTAAGCCAAGAGTTCCCATAGCTGCTCATACAATGCAATAAAGGAGTTCACATGCAGGTTTGATACATAAAAATGGAGACAAATCAAAGCTTTGGCTGCTGTTAATATTCACAAGACTCTTGGCATGACTAGAAGGTGCCAGCCTACACCTGCCAAGGATCTGCCAGTAAAATCTGAGGCAGGTAAAGTCCCAAAGCTTGTAATCCTGCTCGGTGCTCCCACTGCCAGGTTTGGCACGAGGAAATCATTCCTCACTCCCCTGAATGGAAGTCACTCTGTATTTCATTCGTCCTCTGCATACAAAATAAAACTTATTTGCTCTTTGTGCGAGGATGCAACGTGGATTTGCATAGAATCAAAGAATCCCAGAATGGTTTGGGTTGGAAGGGACCTCAAAGCCCATCCAGTGCCACCCCTGCCATGGGCAGGGACACCTTCCACCAGCCCAGGTTGCTCCAAGCCCTGTCCAACCTGGCCTTGAACACTTCCAGGGATCCAGGGGCAGCCACAGCTTCTCTGGGCAACCTGTGCCACGGCCTCACCACCCTCCCAGGGAAGAATAATATCTAAGTTAGAGCTGGAAGGTCTTGCTGGAGGAGCTGAGGAACCAGCCCTGCATGTCCACACGGTGCAAACCCGTGTCCTGGGGGAGCTGCCCCGCAGTCCCCAGCACTCTCTGCTGCATCCCAACATCTGGGAGGAGAATGCCAGGCACTCACCTCTCACAGAGACAGGGATAGTCCACAAACACCTTCTCCCACACCACACAAACCACAGGAGGACATAAAAAAGGATGAGAAAGGAGATGTCAAAGAAAGGAACAGCACAAGCATCTCAGGGCTGTCCTTGTGGCCTCGCCAGACATGAACCTTCAGGCTGCTGAGCACTGCTCCAGGAGAAAGGGCTACACTTGCAAAGGAAAAGGCAAAAATGTGTCTGATCTAGAGGCATCAATCCTGATACTTCCTGGATTCTCCCTCTTCCACCCAGAGCCCTGGCTTGCCCTTCTCCACCCTGATAACCACAGGTCCCCACACACCTTCAGCCTGCCAGTCACAGACAAACAGAGACAGTATTTCCCATCAAACTTCCTTTGCCAGGGCAAGGATGAGACACCAACACTGAAGCTGTTTTTTATGCCCTCTCCATGCCGTGGGGACGATCCCCAGCAGGAAGCAGCCCCTCATTTGGGACGGGGGTGCCTGGTCAGGGCTGACCCAGGCTGGGGCTTTACCACAGCAGTTATGGGGGCCCTACTGGGCTGAGACAAGGGGCAAGAAGGATGGAAACATTTGTCAAAAACACAGCTAAAGAGCACAGTGGATCTAACTGGAAGCCTGAGTTTCCCACCGGACTACCTGGCAGGCATTTGTGACGTGCCCAGTGCTCAGGTATCTGTGATGTGCCCAGTGCTCAGGTATCTGTGATGTGCCCAGTGCTCAGGTATCTGTGATGTGCCCAGTGCTCAGGTATCTGTGATGTGCCCAGTGCTC
>NW_020884882.1:17017755-17092906 GCF_003945725.1 Corapipo altera | reverse complement strand
TCTGTGATGTGCCCAGTGCTCAGGTATCTGTGATGTGCCCAGTGCTCCCTTGCTGCTGGAGCTGCTGTGCCCTGCTCTCCACTCTGGCAGCAGAGGAGGAGCTGCTGCTGGGAGCAGAACAGCTTTGGTGCACAGATGAAATGTTTTTCTCTCCATAGCTGGGTGAACTTCTCCAAATACAACAAAGCACATCTGTCATTGAAGAGACTCTTCCCGTTTTTGGGTATTAAATAAAGAATATTGCACTCTCAATAACACACAAACTGACATTGTTACTCCTGCCAAAAGTAACCAAACCTGTTCATTAGCCATAAAACATCCCAGCAAAGCATTTGCTCTTGAATATATTTGCTGACAAAACTACATTAGCCACACAAAAGGGATTTACGAAGGGATGTGCAGAAGCAAACCAGCACCTATTTTGAAGACTGGGTGATCTGGTTTTTATCTTCTATTTCTTGTGTTACTCATTCTCAGAGTGTGTCTGCCTGCAGCTCACTGGCATGGGAGAGAACAGCACAAGATGAAGCAAATTCTCAAGTCACCGAGTCTTCTGCTATGTCATTTTTTTGCCATTCCAGCTTTTATGAGCTCCTTACGCTCCTGGTTCTTCCCATCTTTGCACACACCTGTAATATATCTCAGATACTCTCCCAGCCTGGTTTCTCTTAGCATTTATCTCCCTACAAACACTTTACCTTGTGACATTTTCAGACCTGGAGGAGAATTACACCCATGTTCTGTGTTGCCCAAAGCTGGTGGAGTTGAATTCCCCTCGCCTGCCTGGGGTGGTGCAGCCCAGGGTGTGTGTTACTGTGGCAAGAGGGGTCAATGGCACAGAGGAAATGACATTTCACGTCCTCAGTTCCAAGTCTGAGCCAGTTTTCAGAGAAATGTGTAAGATTTAACTATTGCTCTCCTGTTTTTATAGAGTGAAATTCTACATAGAAAGCTTGAACTTGTGGAATAATCTTTCTTTTAAAAAAAACCTCCACAGTTTTCATGATTTTCAAGTGTGGAAAGGGGTGCCCACGATTCTGGCTCTTCTCTTTGTGGATTATTTTCTAATTCTGCACATGGAGGGGACTGAGGGTCCTTGTTCTCCTGGATGGTTTTGTTCTGCCATTCACACCCAGCTTTGTCAAAGCCTCCAAGCACTTCAGTTCTCAAAGCTGCTTTCCCCCTTCCAAGAGCACCACCCTGGCAGGGTTTCTGACTCACTCCAGACCAAGCCTTGCTGCAGAAGGATTGTCCAGGACTCCCATGCAGGCACCAGCTGCCACAGTGCCCTTTCCAGCACGTGCAGTGCCCTTTCCAGCTCCTCACCAGATCCATCCCTGCAGCCCTGGGCTGTGTCTCTGTGGGTGTTGCTGCATCAGCATCGTGCTGACCCCAAACACTCCTGGGAACTGGGCCTTACATGCCCTGTGTTGGGTACATGTGCACTGAGGGACACTTGGAGACACTCTGTGAGGTTCTCTGCATCCCAACACACATTACTCAGGACTTCTTCCTAAGAAAGCCCAGATACAGACAGGGTCACCTGCATTTAGGGATCACAGAATCACAAACTGGTTTGGGTTGGAAGGAACCTTAAATATCATCTCATCCCACCCCCTGCCATGGGCAGGGACACCTTCCACCAGCCCAGGTTGCTCCAAGCCCCGTCCAGCCTGGCCTTGGACACTCCCAGGGATGGGGCAGCCACAGCTTCTCTGGGCAACCTGTGCCAGGGCCTCCCCACCCTCACAGGGGAGAATTCCTTCCTAATCTAACCCTGCTCTCTGTCAGTTTGAAGCCTTTCCCCCTTGTCCTGTCCCTCCAGGCCCTTGTAAATAGTCTCTCTCCATCTTTCTTGCAGGCTCCCTCCAGGCTCTGGGAGGATGAAGTGCCATAAGTGCTTCAGCTCCCTGCTGTGGTACAGGAGCAGCGCTGCTGGATTCACATGGTTTCTGTCAGGTACGCTGAGGCTGTGCCCTTATCTGAACACAAATTACTTCCAGCAGCCTTCTCTGAACCAAATGCATCAAACCCATCTGTGATCCCACAGCCCCCTGGTTTCATTCCAAGAGCCCTCCCCAAGTCCGGCTGCAATCACAGCTTGTGAGCAGGACCTGCCTGATTCCAGCCTGCTCCTGTTCCATACATTTTGGAGGCCTGATGGAGGACTAAGGAATCAGCATATGGTCATTCAGCAGGCCAGTGGCTTGAAAAATTCCCTTCCAGTTGGTTGAAAGTTAATTCTGCAAGTTAAGATAATTAAAGGTGTTTCGCTGGTCACAGCTGACATGAGCAATGAAAGATTGCAGGATTTAATGAGAGAACAAAACAAACAACATCTATTATTACAGCACATCAGAGCTGCTGACACGGTGGGCACGGGGACTCCCAGACAGAACATGTAACTGGGATGTATTTTAGGAACCCACTGATGCAATTACTCACCTTTAAACTCCTACCTGGACCACAGACAGTTTGGCTGAGGGTGTAACAGAGGCTGAGCTCAGAAAGGCCCAGCTATGGCCAAAAGCTCTGCAAACAGGCTGGAGATCTTTCTGGAAGGACTTTGCATTCAGCAGTGGAAATGCTGTGAAATAATTCTCACAAAGCCAGACACCCCCAGTCCCAGGAGTGTGACTGTCACACGTGTCACCCAGTGACAGATGGGACACTGAAAGGCAGGTGCCTGGACAGGAGCAGGGGAGCAGAGGATGCAGAGTGTCCCAACAGTGCCAAACAAACAAACAAACAAAAATCCATCTGCTTTGAACACACTCTGCTCCAAAGAAAAACACAAAACCAAAACCTAACAACAAAACAAAACAAAAAAATGAACACAAATCAATTTGAACACGTTATTTTAGAAAAATACCATCTGTTGGCAGAATATTCCTGGGCATCCAACAGTGCTGAGGAGTTGCTTGGATCTAATTCCAACCTGAATATTTTACCAAAAAAAGGCAGGTACAGCCAGGTCTCTTGCCAGCAGGTTAGACAGTTAATTCTCTCATCACCAGCTCACTATTCATAACATTTATTTCCAGATTCCCTAACAGAGATGTTTGTGGCAGTAAATTGATTAGTCTGAGCCCAAACAGACTCAGTAGGTGTTGAAGTGAGCAGGATCCGCATAAATTGCACACAGGATTACTGAGTTACTTAATATAATTCCATTTGTGGGGAAAACAGAATGGCAGTGTGGCAGTTGCCTGGTCCCTGTGCCAGTGGCTCTGCCTGTCTCCCAGGCCAGCCAGGGCTCCCCATCCTCGGGAGGGGAATGCTGACCCCCAGCTCGCTCCCAGCCCAACACCATGAGCTGCAGGAGTGTTACTGCTTAAAGCAAGATTCATTTTTTCCCCCCATTTTTCACGCTCCTCTAAAATGCTGGCAAACAGCAGCCCCGAGCTCCGTCCCCCCGGAGCAGGGAGTTATTAACGAGCAGCAGCCGCGTCCTCGGCGCCAGCCAGGATTTATAAGGGCAGTTGGATCCGTGTAACCGACGTGTTTATGGAACCATATTGATAATTATCAATACCATCCATCTTCCCAGCACTTGTTTGGCAGGATTGCAGCCATAGATCATGCACTGCTGGAGGCCATCAATAAGGGGCTGAGGGATTGCAGGCAGCCGGCCCAGCACGGCATGCAGGGCTCCTGCAACCAGCAGTCATGTGTCAAACCCTGCACTGCTCCACACCACCAGGCTATTCCCAATCCTGGGGCACAGCCACAAAACAACACAGGCTTTCTGGTTTGTCTCTGCACGCCACATGTTTAGGCATCTTTAATAAGTGTTTTTTCTGTTTGCAAACAGATTAATGAGAGAAATGGCTTCATTTTATCTGCAGCTCACAGTTATCCCTGCCCGATGCTTTGCAAGTGAGGCACGTCTCGACTAAGAGCTGCTTGAAATCTCTGCAGTGTAATAATGAACAGGACATGGTGTTTTTCATCCCCAGTCAAGGATTCACCTTCCTCAGCCATCCTGAAAATGTGCTGCAGAGTCCCCGTGCCCAGTGACACTGTTCTGAGCCATAACACCGAACTGGAAGAGTGCACTTGACAAGTTGGAGATGCCAATGCAATTAAGACAACATGATGCACCCTATGCAGACACTAATGGCCTTATTACAGCATTCATTAGACAATCAGACCAAAAAACAGCCCCACGTTGGCTTGTTCTGGGAAGATCTCCCTCTCCAAGGGCAAGTGAACAGGTCTCATGGAACCATTTCACTCCTCCCAGATGAGGGTGAGGGTGGGAGAGGGCACCACCTCTGCCCCTATGGACAGGCAGCCCCAGAGGGATGTGAAGGGATGATCTGAGGTGACCCCACATCTCAGCTGGGGACACATGACAGAGGCAGGAGCACTTCCCCAGGGAGAGCTTCCTCCTGTGTCCAGTCAGCACCTCCAGCCCATCCTGCAGGATCTCAACATCCCCCAGCTCGTTGTTACTTGACCACAGGCAGCAGCTCATGTCCTCCTGCAGGAGCCTGGACAGATCTCTCCAGCCTTGGCACAACCACTTGGAAAAAGAAAGTTCAGCAATTTCACAGGGATTGTTTCTTTACTTGTTGATTTGACAGTTCTGGAATACTTGCAGGGGGAATGGGATGGGAAAACATAATAAACCTGGGACCTGCTGAGTTAACTCTGTCTGGAGAAAGAAGCAATATCACCAAATTTCCCACGAGAACCTGCAGTTCCTCTAGGAGTGATCCATTTCTTTCTCCTTCAGGCACAGCAGTTCCTCCAGGAGAGCTGTGTTTCTGTTTGTGTCAGGCACCTCAAAGCAGGAGTTGCATTTTCAGGAGCCAGCCACATACGGGAGCTGCTCAGCCAGCCCCTTGCACTCCTACAGTGCTTCTTATCCACCAACCTCAAAGGCTTCCAGAGGGCAGGGAGAGCCAGGAGGCAGCTGGAGCTGGGGCTGTGGGGCACATTGGGAAAGCAGAGCAGGGAGGGTAAGTACTGCTCTCAAATTCCAAGAGAAACATCGGGCATGAAAGCAGGACCCTGCGTGTCCAGGCCACGCTGCCTTCAGCCACCCTCACCATTCCCACTGCACCAACCACAGAGGCCTCAGAGATCCAGTTATTTCCAAAGGAAAACCAACCAACCAACAAACCAAATCACCCGTTTGAAAAGCAAACCAACCAAAAAACAGCTGGTGCATGACACACCCCCTTCTGCCCGTGGCAGATTTCCTCCCTAACACCACTGGCACTTTTGGTTTTTGAAACATTAAACCTAAAACCAGTCAAAGTAGTTCATGTAATGACACAACTGCCTTGTAACACCCACACGCACCCTCAGCACCACCAGGGAGCCACAATCCTGATTTAAAACTCCAATATTACCGTGGGCAGAGGATTTATCAGCTAATGGCATTAGCTGTATCTTTGCTTTACCACAGGCGCTGGGGGTCACGGCTCAGGATTTCAGCAGGGATGCAGCTGGCCAAATTCCTGATCCCAAAATCCAGGGCAAAGCATTTTCAATTGTAGGAGGACATGAACTATAAATACTGTGTCTTAAATCTGCGTGCCAGGGGCCAAAAGGGGCTGACAGAGCTTGGCATCATCCTCGCCAGGGACAGAGGCAGAGGGTGGTCCTCCCTGACCCCTCATTGGAGGGGGGTGGGCATTGTGTAATCACAACCTTGCTGCTGGGAGAACAAAGCACTGCAGTGGCTTCTCATGGAATACTGGCCAAGCCATCCCAAATTAGACATCTGCTCATTTCATCCTTGTGTGGATACCTGGAACACAGCCAGAAGTGACACTAAATCATGCTCTGGGTACTGGGCAGAGCTGTGCTCAGTGGTTTGATACCAACCAGGCAAAGGATGGGGAGGATTGTGCTGCCCCTACGTAAAAGCCATGTCATGTCCCAAAGTTTGCTGCAGTGAAAAGTCATAAAATATTTTCTTTGTTATCAACCAGCTTCTGACCTCAGACACAGGAATGCAAATCCAGGGTGAGTCAACAGCAACCAGATGAGACACTTCACACACAAACATCAGGAAGCAGAGCCTGGCTCTGGAGGGTGTAGGGAGCCAGTGTCTGCCTTGGCTGGACAGAAAAGACAAAGGTGATGCCAAGGTGGGAGAAGCCACCAGGACTGAGAAGAACAGACAGTCTCAGATAACTCACAAAACCAGGTTTATCAACTCATGACAACAAGAAAAAACAAATGGATAAAGCAGATTTTAATAAGTTGTTAAAAGTCTCTTTTCTTTGTCTACCAACATCAGCAACAGAAAGAAAATTTGAATAGAAGTTCTTCTGTAATTTTACATAAAAGAATCCAGTACAGCTCTCAAGATTAATCCACTCTGTGACCATCACTCTCCATAAAAATACCACGAATGGGAAGGTGACATGGACCATTGCAGAAGAGCTCCACAACAGGCTGAACAGCAGCACCACAGCCAGAAAAATGGCAAAACATGCTGGTTCCTTCTTGGAATGAGGACAGTGATAAAGAAGAAGATATTTACTCACCTGTGATGCTCTTCAGCAGTTGTTTACCTGCTCCTTTTGGGATCTGGAGTGTCCTTACCTTTGAGGCCCGTGGGAACAATTTTTCTCTTTTACAACAGAGCAAATTCAGACACACAGAACTGAGACTGCCCAGAGGGACAAGTCTCTTGGAAAACAAAACATCACTGCAGCAGTTTCCAAATCAAAATTAGCACTTGCACCAAACATCCTTTTCTTTCCCTTTCTGTGGTAGTAATAAAGGACTAAGAACTGGGGAAATATCCCCTGAAGGGTTATCTCCACAATAATTACTGAAGACAAATTGTAGCCTCTGGTAGTTTGCCCTGGGATGTATTCAATAGCATTTAGTTTGGTTATTTCCAGGAACCCTTGACTCCCCTAAGCTCCACAATTTTTTTTATTATTGTAAGAAAATACAGACAGGGACTATCACATACCCACACCTACATCTGTATCTGTGTGAGAAACCAGGACACTCTCATGAGTAGAAGGGAAGTTACTGAGAGAATCTTAATTACTGAGATGACCCTGTGGCCACGAGGGTTTGAGGGTGAGGAAAGAGCTCTTTTTATGGAAACATTTAACACAACAACAGGAATACAAATCAAGCTCCATTAATTTAGCTTTAAATTTTAATGAATCAGGATGTGTCGTTTACATAAAGAAGGATTTACTTAATAAAATATTAATATTTTTTGCTAAAAGAACTGTAAATTGAAAGTTAATATAAGTTTCTTTAAATAGAACATCAGAAGTTGAAAAATACTGAAAGAGCAAATCAAATACAGTCAATCAAAATGAGCCAGAGTCCAAAGAGAGCAAAATATTGTGGCCAGTCTCCAAGACTGGACTTTTGGTGACCCAAATATTATTTACTTAATTTAACAAAAAACCATAAAACATTACAAATGTGTTCTGCATTTGGTTACACCCCAAATGACGGTGTTTGGACCTACCTGGGCAGCCCAAGGGTGTGTCCCAGCTGCACAAAGAGCTCCATGGCTGGGGGGGTCTCAGGTGTCCCCACAGTTCATGGGTCTGACCCCCAAGTGCAGTGAGGGTGATGCTGGGTCCACGCTCGGCCACAGGGGCTGTGACCACTCCCTGTGTGCCAGGTATGTCCTGGCCACCCCTGGGGGGTGTGCTGGGGCTGGGCCATGGTCACACAGCCCTCCCTGTCACCCTGCACCCTGTTTGCAAAGGAAATCTGGCAGCAGAGGCAGAGAAGGAGCCATAACACACCAAGCATCCCTGGATGGAACCTTGACTGAGAGAGGAGAACCTCTTTCAACAAATAAACACTTCAGGAATAACCTTGCTCTTACTGAGGCTCTGGTGCTGAAGAGCCAAACTGAGCTGCAGACACTGGCTGTGGGTGTTCCTGACACTCCACAAGGAGCCAATAGCTCTAAGGTTAAACTGGCACCACTTCTCCAGCAACTCCAGGCTCAAGCAACTTGCACAGAGTCAATCAGGAACCACGAACCCAGCTCTCGAGACAGGTCACAGACCAGCTCTGTGTGGCTGAGGCTGACACAGAGTCTCCAGCTTTCCCACCCACCACTCCTGCTTTTTTCATCTGGAAAACATCAAAGTATCTTTGATCCCCTGCTCCTACGTGCTTGTTTTCCTTTAGGCATCATCACAGAAAGGCCATCTCATCCATATGGATTGAAAGTACCACCGGAAAAGTGAGTCACTCCAACAACATTGAGTTTCAGCTTTCCAAAAACGGGAAAAACTGAAGAGCATCTGCAAATGAAAGCCCTGTGGTTTCGAACTACAACGAATTATGGCTTCATTTTCCAAGCTGGCAACTGGGGACTTCAGACACACAAAAGTAATAAAATTTGCATGATCCCCTAATGTCTCTGTTAGTCTGAGGAGCTTTGGTACTCAGGGTACAGGGAGAAGGCTGCAGGACAGACTAGAACAAGATAATGTGCGACAAAACCTTGTGATGCTGCTGTGAAGAAACAGTGAAGATCCCTTCTAAGTTTTTCAGGATAAAAAAAAAGCATTTAGTGACTGTGGCCAACAAAAAGGAGCAAGGAGGGACTAAGGCAGACTCACGTTGAGCTGGAGGTCATCTGTCCACTGGCCCACGAGGCGGTAGCCCGGGGTGCTGGTGTTGGTGCTGTGGAACTGGAAGATGTCGTAGCGCCCTGGGGCGTCCCCGTTCTTGTTGAACATCACTGGAGTGCCAGCACTGCCTGGGGGAAGGAAACAAGACAAAATCCAACCAACCAACACCAAGTCTTTACGAGATCTACTTTATTTAGTCACGGTTGAGAGTACTGAGACTAGAAATGTGTTTCAGCAAAGGTCATCTATCAGCCTGGCCATTTAACAGGACACTTCAGGACACTGGTATCACCCCAGCCCTCTCCCAGAGATCAGTTCTCACTGCCTAAACCTGCTGCCTAAAAATAAACAGAGCAAACTAGATGAGCCTTACCTCACTCTAGCTTTGCCCAACATAAGAAATATCAGAATGCTTCTCTTGCTGCCCTCCAGCCTCCCTCCCATCTCTCTTTCCTCAGAGAGTTCTTCAGTGAAAATCATTCCTGTGAATGGAGCCTCTAAATGCTGCTTTTCACCCCCTCCCAGAAAATGTTCCATCTGTTTCTGTGAGATAGTGCTGTCAGGAGTCAGCCCAGGTCTGGTGAGTCTTGACTGGCATCCAGAAATAGCTTCCTCCTCCACAGTATGTTCTCATTCCCGCAATCACCGTGTGCTTGGGGTGGAACAGAACAGACTAAGCTTTAGGAAGACTGTTCCTTGTGTAGTCCCTTATTTAGGCTCTCTGACACCGACACAGAAGTGTCGCAGTGGGAACAGAGCAGGATCCTGAACTGACTTTATTTGCCATGGACTCAGGTGATGAACACAGGTCAGGAAATGCAGGACCAGGGACAAGACAAGGAAAGCCCCCAGCCCTCCCTCTGTGCCTGGTGCTGAGCAAAGCCTGGGGGTGCAGAGATGTCTGAGCCCTGGGACAGACCATCCCTGATCCTCAGGAGAGTTCTCAGATCCCTGAGCCTCAGGAGAGTTCTCACCACGACATCTGCATTTTAATTACCACAGCATTAGATGTGAACCTTTTCTGAGATGAGAATTCAAAGCAATGCTGCATTTCCTCAGATCTCCAGGAGCAACCTTCAAGGGTGACATTTATTTCAAGACATATTAAAATAGGTTTCAGTAGGGAAGAGCAATATTGTGTCAAGATTGAAGATTATGACAATCCTCCAGCATATCTATATTCAAAGCTTCCTCCTCCTGCGTAACTTCTTTTCCCTAAAGCAATGAAAAATCTCTCCTGTTGTAGCATTGAACTTTAAGATTACTGTTTTCTTCATGATTCCCATTCTTCATTGAATTCCTGTGAGTGAAAAAAACGTTTGGAGGAGTGAATTAGCACAGTCTCCATTCTAGCCCTGGTAAATGGTTTCCTGTCTCTCCTACAATCCTCTGAGATCAGAACAAATTCAGTTCAAAGGCTGGTACAGAAAATCTTGCACTGATATCTCTGCTCACTGGTTCCTTATGAGCACCAGGCAGATATTTAATTGTCATTACAGATTCATGTAGCAAGAATGCATTTAGAGTGAAAACACTTAGAGTGAATCAGAAGCTATGGCTGTAATTCCTTGGCTCCCTGGGAAAGTCGGCACAAGAGGTAAATGGGATTTAGCTAATCACAACTCTTAAGGCTGGTATTATCAGTTAAGCTTGGTTTTGTCAGAGCTGACAAAAAAGGTACAATTGAAATGGCAGGAGCTCAAGTGAGGCTCCCAAAATGCAAGAGAGACATTTGTGATTTCCCCACATCCTGACAAGGTCCCAGGACATGAAGCAGGGTCCGTGTCTGCTGTCAGGAGGCACATGGAGAATGGGCTCCATTGTCCAGGCCACCCAGAGTCAAGGGTGCTGAGACAAAACCTGAGGGGAAGCAGCCAAGAGCACTCCTGGGCTCACCTTCCTGGGAATGTCACCCAGAGCCCTCCTGGCTAAGCCATTCCAAACAATCCCTAAGGATGCACTTGGGTGTGCCAGGGCTGCAGGCTCAGCCCAGCACAGTCTGATGGTCCAGAGCCCCCCGAGGGACATGGGCACAGGGGGTGGGCAGTGAGCAGGGAACACCTGCTGCTATTTTCAGGTACTTCACCATTTGACTGCTAAAATTATACAGAGAAAAGCCGTGAGAAGCCTGGGATCTGTTGGGAAGTCGAGTATCCAAAGGAATGGGAAGGACTGGTAACCCCGGGTCAGGAGTCAGGCACAAGAGTCCCCTCTCCTGACTTTGAAGCTGGAGTAATTGGACTCCCAGCCACAGATCTGCTTAGGAAGTGCAAGCCCTCCTTAACCCCAGTGTGGGCCAGGTACAGGCTCTGCTCTCCTTTTGTGCCTCCTGCCTGTGGGGACCTGGCAGCCCTGCTTTGATCCCTGCAGCATTCCAGCCTCCACACACAGCTCAGGCTCCTTTGATGAAACAATGAAAATAATATAATGTGATGTAGGAAAACCTCATCACAGAGGTTTTCACAAATGACCCTACTTGTTCTTTGACTTCTTGATCTTCTGATCTTGAAAACATGTGGTTGTTTCACTGGGTTTTGATCATCTAGAATTTATTTTCTTTCTATTAAGATTTCCCAGAATTTTGCTCAGCCCCAGCAAGCGCTTCAGGAGTGTCAGCCTTGAGGCTGCAGCTTCCTGCCCATGCAGAGGCCATGACAATTCCCTTCAACTCCCAGCAAACGAGCTGCCTTGTCCCCACACAGACACAGGGTACACCTGCAGGAAGCACTCAAGACCAGACACAGTCTGACTGAAGTTGCAGGATTTCAATCTCTTAATCATTGCAAGATGAGAAAGTGATTAACCAGAGGAGGGCAGGGCACTAGACAGGTGTCACCAGCCAAGGTGTTTATCACTCACTTCATGTTCACAGCAGTTTGAAGACCCAAAGGGCTCCTATGAACAGCATCTTCAGCTTTTCACTGGCAAAAATACAATTACACTTTGATACTTTCAGACTCTTGCTGCTTGAACGCTTGAGGTTTGAAGTTTTCCATATTTTGGGCCCTTTGTTCTCGAGGTAGTGTGACAATAGCAAAATGCACACCGAGCTCCTCGCACAAATCCAGCCTCTCTCCATCAAAGCATGGCTTCAGCTCTTCCTGCATTACCTGTGCAAGGGAGAAAAGACTCCAAAGCAGGCACAGGCAGGATGCTCTCAACTGCACAGTGCCAAGGAGATCCATTACATGCAGAGAGGATCTCAGGCTATGCTTTTTCTCTCCTCACACAGCCTGGACAAAGCGCTCCCACTGCTCCACTTTCTGTTCTTACCACAAACTCAGGTGGAAAACTGGGAGAACAGGATTTTACACACAGACTAAATTTGCTTACCAAGTCCCAACCTTCCTGAGGAGTTGGAGCCCTGCACTGGTGACTCAGAAGGGCATGTTAAGACCAAGACTAAACCCAGGGAGCTGACAAAACCCAGCTGCCCCCTCCTCTGTGCCAGCCCTCCCAGCCACGACACGATGGCCGAGGGACACAGAGGCACCATCATCCCTGTCCCAGGATCTCCCATTGTTATCCACAGGGATAAACACTTCTTGGAGCTGGACACCAGACAACATTAACTGGACACCCAGTTCCTCATAAATTATGTCTCAGCTCTGTTGAAATGATGAGATGAATGTTCAGCATCTTTATATGCAAGAAATATCCAGAGACAACCCCGTCCTTCCAGCACTGCAATGCCCAGGTGTGGTCCTGCACATGGAGGCTCTGCTGCCACAGGAGTTCTGTCCTTCACAATCAACCTTCCCAAATGAGGCAAGAGAACTCTGCAGACCTCCTCGGATCATTCATCTCCAAACTTTCTCCTGGTTGTAGTTAACATCCCTTCAAGGAAAGGAATTAAAATCTCCTCATGTTCACCTTGCTCTTTAGAAGATGATTTATACAAGAATGAAAAATATCGTTGGCACAACAGACCAAGCTTGACCACAAAATAGCATTTGTGTTCCCCCCTTTAAAGCTCTCGGGTCCTATTGGCTCTGTGTGGGTTTTGTTAAATTTATTAATAAAAATATTTATTAGGAGGTGGTGGGAGGGGAGCTCTGGCTATGGTGCCCAACGAGGGCGTGCAGCTTATGCAAACCCTCCTCCCCAGGCAGCAGCAGCCCTGCCTCCCACACTTCAAAAGGATATTTTTCTCAGTACTTTCCTAAATCTGTTTTAAATATGGATTTGGAGGTCTACCTTCTGGCTCCTGGTTAAATCTCAGCTCTCTATCTCCTGCAGAGCCAGAGTGAGAGCAGCCAGACCTCCTGGGAAGTCCATTAGCAGGTTTATGAAGGAGAAATACCATTCCCTGCTGGAAACGACCCGCTCCGGGGCCTCGGAGCTGGTGGCAAGTGGGTGTTCGTTAATGAAACTAATAAAATTACAGGAAAACATACAGAGGCAAGGAAACTGTGTTAATATTTAGGCCTGATTTATACAGTGCAATGCAGGGGAAGTACATGACAGCCTGTTGTGCTGCCTGGAACAGGGGGTTGGTGCACAACCAGTGTGGCCACTCCTGGGCAGCACAGGGGGATAAAGTGATAAGGGAGGAAGAGGTAAAGTGCTCTCAGGATGGTTCATCTCCTCTGAAATCTTACTAGAGCAATGAAGGCTGGAGTAACTATGTCTAAATCACACAGTTCTGGCTTCCCAGGTGGACCTGGCTTCCCTTTAGCTGTGCTCTGCCTTTCCCTGAGCACACACCTAAGGTGGGCCTTGGGTACAGAATTTCAGCCAGTGAATTTTCTCCATGTGCAGGAAACAATGGAAAGACAACAAACTGACACGTGATGGTAACAACCTTCTAGGGCTTCAGGAACCACACTGAGCCAGAGACAAGCTCAGGCTTTTCCCCAGTGATTTCTCCCACTGGAAATAAGGTTTCTGGAAGGGGTGCTAAAGCAGCAGCAGCCATTCCTGTCTCTGGGCAGCAGCAGCCTTATTGCCTTGGCTAAAACATGGTATTTTCAAACAAATGCTAAACAAACATGGTCTCATGCCACGACAATAAAAAAGCCTTGATTTGGGTTGA
The DNA here is from genome assembly GCF_003945725.1 of Corapipo altera. Lineage (NCBI taxonomy): Eukaryota > Metazoa > Chordata > Aves > Passeriformes > Pipridae > Corapipo > Corapipo altera. The sequence continues at coordinate 17,079,277 of NW_020884882.1, read as the reverse complement.
ACACAAAACACATGACGTGAAATGAACTGAGGAGGCCGCGGGGGTCAGGGTGGCTGTGGGGTCAGGGTGCTGTGGGGTCGGGATGGCTGTGGGGTCAGGATGGCTGTGGGGTTGGGGTGGCTGTGGGGTCGGGATGGCAGTGGGGTCGGGGTGGCTGTGGGGTCGGGATGGCTGTGGGGTCGGGGTGGCTGTGGGGTCGGGGTGGTTAGGGGGTCAGGGTGGCAGTGGGGTCAGGATGGCTGTGGGGTCAGGGTGGCAGTGGGGTCAGGGTGCTGTGGGGTCAGGGTGCTGTGGGGTCAGGGTGCTGTGGGGTCGGGATGGCTGTGGGGTCAGGGTGGCTGTGGGGTCAGGGTGGCTGTGGGGTCGGGATGGCAGTGGGTCGGGATGGCTGTGGGGTCAGGATGGCTGTGGGGTCAGGGTGGCTGTGGGGTCGGGATGGCTGTGGGGTCAGGGTGCTGTGGGGTCAGGGTGGCAGTGGGGTCGGGGTGGCTGTGGGGTCGGGGTGGCTGTGGGGTCAGGGTGGCTGTGGGGTCAGGATGGCTGTGGGGTCAGGATGGCTGTGGGGTCAGGGTGGTTGTGGGGTCAGGATGGCTGTGGGCTCTGGGCTCACGGGCAGTGGGTTCGGCGGGCAGAGGCCCGGTGGGTGTGAGGGGCTCTGTGCTCACCGTTGAAGTTCACGCTGCGGATGTACTTGAGCAGCTTCTTGCCCCCCGCGTGCTCCATGTCGGGGCAGAGCCCGGCGCCGTCGGCGCACAGGTCGCGGCTCATGTGGTGCAGGGCGTGGGCCATGGCGTACACGGCGTCGATGACAAACTGCACCTTCCCCTCCTGCTCGTACGGGGAGTCCTTCCCGATGCGCTCCTGCCCTGGGGACACACGGACACAGTGAGGAGCAGTGCCCACCCCAGATCAAACACCCAACCCTCCTGGAGCACATTGAAACTGCCTTTAATCCATACAATAAAACGTTCTGAGTTAGGGGTTTACTAATTAAAACATAAACAAACCTCTTTGATTGCTGCCAGAACCATTGACACCTCTTGCAAGTTGTTCTACATAATCCAGACAAACAAATCCTGCCACGATCACCAACTTGAAGTCCTAATCTACAGGGACCACCTTAGAGAGAGAAAACTCCAGGCTTTGAAAACTCCCAAAGCTTGGCTTTGAAAAGGGAAAATATTTAAAATAAGCACAGCTGGTATTTAAAGTCTGATGTTTTGTTCTGCTGCAAATCCCAGACTCTAACTGAAAGTTGGAGCCAGACTGAGGGAATAAAGTGTCACTTCAGAGATGCCACCAAAGGGGTGCTCTGGGGAATCGAGGAACACCAGGGTATTAACAGCACCTCGGGAAGCTCCGAGTGTTGGCATCAACTGTCACCCTCTGCTCCCCGGCCTGCAGAGCCTGAAATGTCCTGCAGAACCCACTGATTGCCTCTAAAATATTTTAGCAGGAGAGCTCTCAAGGAATCCAGGAGTTAATGCCAGCCCAGGCACAGCGGGGGAAGCAGAGCTGGGGAAGGGTGGAAATCATTCCTTGGGTGTGCAGGAACCACAAACCCTGGGAGCTGCTCAGCCCACGGGGCAAGGCATGAGAAACTGAGAGCAGGGAGGGGTTCTGTACATAGAAAATCAGAACTTCAATCACACACAGGCCAAAGAACTCCAGAGCAGTGACAAAATAGGTGAATCCAAATATCTGAAGTGGAAGGCTCAAGCCTTAACCATTCTCCCACCCTCAGGCTCAGGATGGAGGTGTAGCCTGGTGATGTGGCCTTAGCCCAAGGCACTGAGGTGGCCTTCCTGCCTTTCTGGTGCCCTGAACAGGTGACTGGGTGCTCTGCAATTAGGCAGCAAACCAAACAGTGTTTCCAGAGCTCACAGCGACACACCCCAGGCTGAGAATGGGAAATCTTTGATTAATTTCCTTTCCCCCAAAATTGCCCACTGACTCCCTGCTGTTCCCTGTCCCAGTAACACCTGCTGGATTCAGTCTGTGCAGCTGCCAACTGTGATCACACTGACCCATCTCACCAGGGATTCATGGAATGGAACTGCTGCTGGGGAGTGGCCTGAGCTGCAGCCATGAGGCACCACAAGTACAAGGGTGGCAACACCACATCCCATGTTCTACCTGCATTATCCCGCTTTTCTAACCTCACATAGGTCTTGCTCATCTTCCTGCAGTACCTGCAGGGCTGGGAGCTGCCAGGAGCTCCAAGGAACCAGACCTTGGAATCATCCCTTGCAAATATTTCAGACGTTCAATCAAAGTAAATGTTCCAAAGTGTTGGAATGGCAAAAATTCCTTTGTTTATACCCTTAATTAGAAACAGGATTGAGTGAATTTAAATTAGCTGATACCAATGAGGAAAGGAAATCAAGCTGTTAATGACGGTGAGAACTAATGATTTAATAGAGGCAAGAAGTCCATTTTCCTGTTGCTGCTCAACTGGCAGGTTTGGATCTCTCCCTCCTGCTCTTTACCAGCCCCAGCCCCACCACCTTCCCCCCCAGCAGAGCAGGGTCTGCAATAACCCCCCAGCAGGGACAGCCCAGGGGTGCTGTCCTGGCTCAGCCCCCAGGCTGGATTATTCCCCACCCAGCCCGGGAGCAAAGGCTTCCAGTTTTGTTTTCAGCTCATGAGAAAAAGGTAGAGTCCCCCAAAATCCCTTTTTTTTCTTCTTTGAGTGAAGAGGCAGCAGACCAGAATTCCAAATAAGCACAGAGAGAGAAGAACAGAAATTCTACAAACACGAAGAACCATGGAGTTGTTGAGGTTGGAAAAGCCCTGTAAAATCACCAAGTCCAACTGTTTCCCCAGCACTGCCAAGGCCAGCACTGAACCAGATGTCCAAATATATCCACAAAAGAGATTTACTTGAATACAAGCAAAGAGACACCCCCCATATGAACATCAATAATTATCTACGTTTCCTTCTTCCTGGGTTCCCTCTGTATTCACCAAACTGCACCCCTGATGTCTGAGCTGCTCAACCTACAGGAGAGCTGGAGAGGGACTTTGGACAAGGGCCTGCAGTGACAGGACAAGGGGCAATGGTGTAAACTGGCAGAGATTAGGTTTAAATTAGATATTAGGAAGAAATTCTTCCCTGTGAAGGTGGGGAGGCCCTGGCACAGGGTGCCCAGAGAAGCTGTGGCTGCCCCATCCCTGGAAGTGTCCAAGGCCAGGTTGGAACAGCCTGGGCCAGTGGAAGGTGTCCCTGCCCATGACAGGGGGTGGAACTGGATGGGCTTTGAGGTCCCTTCCAACCCAAACCATTCTGGGATTCCATGATTGTGGTTGAAAGACTCTTTACCAAAACCCCTCGGTTTTAAATCTCAGCTACTCTGGAAACACCGAAATCCTGCAAATAATTCAGCAGAAAAAGCAAGTTTCCAGACTGTGAAGTTCCACAAGTCCTTTTCATTATTTCACTCCCCTCTCATTGATTACAGAATTTACCACATTTTCAAGCCCTGACAAGGAAAATGCTTTTAAGTGGTTTCAGCCCAGCTTGGTAACCAAATTAGCAATGCACCAGGAGTGGGTGCCAGGGGAAGTGGAGCTGGGACTGAAATGCTGCACACAAACAATACTGATAAGGCAGAGCATGTTCCAGAAGCACAGCTGGCCAAACACACAGCAGGAAGAAAAGCCTTAGCAGTGAAATATCTGAGAGGAACCTGAGCAAAACCCACTTTAAGAAACCCAAGAGCAATGTAACAGTGTCCAAGTATGAAAATTTAAAATCTTAATGGAATTTCCATGAACAACAACAGTTTCCTGTGCTGAAACAGGAAAGTTTAGTTGAGTATTAAACATCCAGAATTGTGCACAATAAATCCAGGTGTGGAGTCAAATGCAGCTGCTCATCCAAAAACATGCACGAATTCATGCAATTGGAATGTGCTGTCCTTCACCCAAACATGGGTTGAGTTACCTTTCAAAGACATTTTGTTGCAATTACAAGTTTAACCCAAATCTGAACTAGCAAAGAACCCGCAAAGCAAATGCCATGTTTTACATATGTCAAATAGTCTTCGGACTATATAAAAAGAATTCAAAGTATCCCAATTAAAGGGCCTGGCTGAGCAGAGTGTTCCCTCTAGTTTATATCAACCTACCACTGTAGTAACTAGTGAGCAAAACAGGCCCAAAGTCCATTTTCAGACAGGGACAAACCAAAGTGATGGGCACAATTTTAATTCCAACTTCAACATTATTGTGGGAAATATTTCCCCCTCTTAGGCTGAGTTGAAGAAGCTTAAGCAGAAAGTTTTCCACAGGCTTCAGGAATAGCCCCTGTATAATGGGAGTACAGAAATTCAATTATTAATTATTCCTGGAAGAGAAGGAAAGTCGCCAAAGCCATTAACTTCCTACAGATAAAAGCAGCAGGGGTGGTGCTGTGAGTGCTTCCTGGCAAAGGGGCAGGAGTGAAACCCCAGCACAGACAGGTCAGGACACCGGGGGGGTCTCAGGGAGTGAAACTTGGTGCAAGAGAAGAACCAATTGATGAACTTGGGTGTTGAGTTGAGAAACCATGGGACCCTCTGTGCTGCCAGAAGACATCAAAAGCACGGAAAGTAAATATAAACCCCACTTGCACCATCTTCTGCTCTTTTTACATGCTCCTGGTTGTTTTTTTTTTCTTGGCTTTTTTTAACTTGGAGATCTCCAGGAGCCACACAACAGCATTATTTCCTTCAGCAGTGAAGCAGCTGACACCTGCACACAACGTGGTTTCAAGAGAGCTTCTGTCCCATGGTTGGAAATGGAGTAGCTTGGGATGTCAGGAGAAGGATCAAACACAACAGCAATTTATTGACATGAGCATCTTCTGCTTCCAAAGGATCTATTTGAAGGTGATGACAAATAATTTAACTCCCTTCCTACTCGAGTCTCAAGTGCTCATCATCCTGATTCCCGAGAGGTGGAGCAGCCGGGGCCCTGCTGCATCTTCACAAGAGAAAAACACTGCAACAAAGAGAGGGAAAAAAAGGCCCAAATCCAGAGTGGTGAGAACACAGAGAGAGGGAACTCCTCTTGTGCCATCTCCTTCAGATGACAGAAGTGAAATGCAGGTTTGAGAACTCCCGGTCACACCTCCTGCATCTCCACAAAGGCGACACTTGACACCTCCCAGTGCGGGAGAGCAGCCGACACATCGCTCCTCACCCTGCACCTTCTCCACATGCCTCCTGCAGCTGATCTGTGTGGACTCACTGTTGTGATCACATACCATAGGGGGCGTGTTATGATGAATAAATAGTATCGCCAGGACAATTTTTGTGGCATATAATTTGCCCAGACAGACATCAAAATGTCACTGCATCGGTGCTCACACGAGAGGAATTCAGACACCGGTGCAGTTTCTGAAGGATTAAACCCATTTTCAAAGGGTCTCACACAATAGTGCTTCTGAGAACCTGGTGATAGTCATCATTAAGAGGAGATTTAATTTAAAGATTGTGGGATGCTCACGGTATCAAACAGGCAGTGATTATAAGCTGGAATTCAGCAGCTGGTTAAGTGCTGACAGAAAAATATCTGCTCTTCATCCATCTCCATCTGCAGAGTGTTCAGCACCATCACAAACCCGGTGCCTCTGAGCACAGACACATCCACAGTACCACAGGTACAATTCTCAGTCTCTGACTGAGTGCCCACATCAGCCTTTGGGAACAGCACCCAGACCTCCTCCAGGGCAGAGCCTGTGCAGCTGCTCGTGGCACTACAGCCCCAACAGGAGTTCCTGCAGCCAGGGCTCTACAAACACGATCAGAGCTACTCCTTGGTGCTCACTCCTGGTACAGGCACTGCACACACAGGAGGGGTAAAGTCTGAAGGCTTCTCCAAATAAGCTCTTTATGTGAAAGTAGCTGAGAACCAGAGCTTAAGGACAACTAACAATATTCCAGAGTAAATATTGTAATTTCAAGGAGCAGAGTAGGACAATGAGGCCTCTTTGCAATGTAATCCCTGTATTGTCATCTGACAAAAAACTCCAGGATCCAACACCAGCCCTGCAGTGACAGAGCCCACCTGGCCCAGCCCCAGCCAGATCACCTCATTACACACAAAAGCCTTTACCTCAACACCATCAACCCAATCCCCTGGGATTTTCAGGAGAAAGGCAGATGAACTTTCAAGTTTCTACTTGAGAACAGTGAGAACATTTGGGTGTGGAGGTGAGCTCTGACCCCTCCCTGGGCTCGGGAGCTCTGCTGCTGTCAGAGCTGAGGCCTGGAGCTGCACCTTGCTGCAGTGCAAAGCACCAATCAGATCCCAAAATAATGATAGCCATCAGTCATAATATCATCCCATCAGTGGGACATTCTGACTCTCACACTGCCAATATCACTCACAGTTAATGCTTTTTCTGATGCCCAATTTCCTTCAGTTTGGAGAGGAAGGAAGGGAGGTGTCAGGGCTTGTCATTTGGGACAATATTGAGCTCTAATGCAGCCTTTCAGCTCGACAGGGTAAGTTGGTCACCAAAACCAGATGTTTGTGCCCAAAATACACTGAGGGAAAGAAGAACAACATTTACAGCCACATCAGACAACAGGGGCTGTGAGCAACTGTAATAAACCATGGCACGAACAGTAAAGGGCATCAGGCACTTCCAGAAATCATCCTAAAGATCTTAGAGCAATGTGTAGTCAGATTCCAGCCTTTTGGGGAGACTCCAAGCGCCAAATTTAAGAGCAGTGTGTTCCCAGTGGGAGCTGCACTATTTGTGTGCTCGACACTCCCACTCCCCCCGGGAGCTGGAACCAAAAGAGATGAAGGATGGGGAGTTACCATCAATTTTCAATCAAAGTAAAACAAACCCTCCTATGAACTGATTCCCTTTGATCAAAATTCAAGGCAGTCATTTAACGTAACACGTTTCAAGTGCTGCTGTGAAGAATTTAAAGGAGAGGGAAGGAAAGGGCCGGGCAGGGCACCTGTCAGGTGGCACCACTGGCTGTGAAACATAGTCAGTCATAGAAACATAGAATCCTGGAATGGTTTGGGTTGGAAGGGACCTTAAAACCATCTCATTCCAACCCCCTGCCATGGGCAGGGACACCTTCCACCAGCCCAGGTTGCTCCAAGCCCCGTCCAACCTGGCCTTGGACACTTCCAGGGATGGGGCAGCCACAGCTTCTCTGGGCAACCTGTGCCAGGGCCTCCCCACCCTCACAGCCAAGAACTTCCTCCTAAAAATTGTTGTGAAAGATTCTCCATCTAAAACAAACTAACAAAACACCCTCCAGCCACCCTGAACTCAAACAAAAGTACTTCTGGGTCCCATGGAAAACATTCTTTTTCCTGCTGGATGGACAGTCTGAAACAGGAAAAAATAAAAGAATGTAAGGTTTGACTCTTTCCATCTACTTCTCTTGTAGCCTCTATTTCTCTGTAAGGCTGATGCTGCTGTTCCAGTTTCTCTACAACCTACAAAAAAGCAATTTATTTTTCCCTCCCTCCCCAGCCAAGCCTCCTTCCTCCGGCTGGGCAGTTATTGGACTGCTGCCCACCCTGCAGCACGAGGAGGGGAAGGGGTGTGTTACCTGTGCATTTCCTGTCCGAGTCTTCCTTCTTTGAGCCAGTGATGGTCAGCTTGCAGTTGAAGTTCTCCTCCCAGTACTCTGCAAACCACACGTTCCTCCTGTTGTTCTCCAGGGTGCGGGAGGTAAAATAGGCATCGAACCCTGGGGAAGGAGAGAGGGGAGAGCTCAGGTTTGGCTCGTGCTGCAGCCTGAAAAACAAACCCTCTGGTTCTATCTCCCTTAGCACCCAGCATGTGCCACGTCTCTGTCCACGTGAGATGGCCCTGGAGAGAAAGAAAATCCATTGCATGTGTTCTTATCAGCTGCATCTTGCAGGGCAGTTACTCTGTTTCTGACTGCCAGGTACAAAACTGGGTAAGATAAATGTGAAACAAGATTAATATAGATAAGAGTTATAAGGAAAAAAGCATGGAATAGATACACACCAATAAGGAATGAAAATAAATCATATGGTGCAGCTGTGCCTCTCTATCGCATCATCACAGGGGTCCTTTGGGGTTTGCAGTCAGGAATGGCTGTAAATGCATATTCCATTGAAAGAGGGAAGAAGTTCCTGCCACTGTAGTCAATGACTTCCCTCAGTGCCATAGGTGGGCAGAGTGACACAAGCTGGCACAGCACACGATGGAACTGAGCCGGAGGAAAACCATCTGGCATCAGTAAATGAGCACAGCACTCCTCCCCTAGGCATAAAAATAGACAGCACAAACCCAGATGTTTTAAAAGGGGAAAGGGGATCCAGAACAGGGTCAATCCACCTCCTCCTGTCAGCTTTGTGTGCCACTGACCCAACCACAACATGTATTTTCCTAATGCTGAGTCTGCTGCTCACGAGTCGCATCCCAACCTACCTCATGTCCCAAAATCAAACCAGGAAAATCAGTACTGGGACCTTCCAGTAACAGGCTGAAAGCAAACTATCATTTTACCTGCAGTCTCCACAGAAAATGATACAGTTTATTAAATTAAAAGTAGGGCTCTTCCAACCCAAAGCAGTCTGTCATTCCACCATTACTATTTCTTGGATAAAATTTCCTAAGGAAAGTATTCATGGTCAGATGGGTCAGAAGAAAAATCACCAGGTTTTAAGAGCACACAAACCAAACCTTTTTTTTCCTGCCAACCTGTGTATAATAGTTTTACTCATAATTAAACAAGCATTTCAAAGGGGATATTCAGTCATAAGATCTACAACATACAAATGGCTCAGAAAGAGAAACAAGGAACATTCCCCATGTGCCAAAGCCACTGACCTATGGGAAAAGGGCTCTATAACTTAATAAGGTAAAATCAATGAGTCTTGATAAAACTGTAATAAAATTCCATATGAATTACTCTAAGCCTTTACAGATTTAATAACAAATAACAACATTCCCATTGATTGCTTTAATGATCCCTCTGCATTCACGAGGAGGAATATGGATCCTACTACAGAGGGACCAGGTTTTACCATTATTTCCTATTGATCAGGACAAGGAGATGAGTGAGTGACAATGGGACAGTTCAGAGCTGGACAAATTTCTGTGAATTCCTCCCTGTGTGGGAATACTGTGCCCCCTCCCATCCTGGCTGTGCTGCAGGTCCCAGCACTGCTGTTCCCACAGAGCCAAGGTCCTGGGGAAGAACTCCAAAGGCACCCCCTTGGTGAACTGCCCTCCTTCCCAACATACTTAGGGCCAAGAACCCCAGACTGGTTTGGGCTGGGAGGGACCTTAAAGCCCATCCAGCGCCACCCCCTGCCATGGGCAGGGACACCTTCCACCAGCCCAGGTTGCTCCAAGCCCCGTCCAACCTGGCCTTGGACACTCCCAGGGATGGGGCAGCCACAGCCCTGAAACCCCTCCCCAGGCAGGACTATTCCTACACCTCCCACAGTCCTGCAAACACCAGTGGTCCCGTCTGTGCCCGTGGGCTTGAGGCAGAGGAACACCTCAAATGCATCTCTAACTTTAGATACCTTTTGGAAAGAACATGATTCATAAACACTCAGGTTGGAACACAGGCAAACATGTTCTCTGCAGCAACAACTGACTTAAGCCTGTGCTTAATCTTAATCTTTCTGAACTGACGACACTAAGACAACTTACACACAGAGTGCTAAATATCAGAGTTCTGGGTTCAGAGTCTCACAGGGAATTAGATGACCCAGCCAAAAAAGCTGGATGCTTTAATGCAAAAGTAGGAATAATCTCTTCTTACCCCTGTACACGGCCAAGTACTTCACTGGTGTGACAAGATTTACTGATTCCCCAATGTTCTCCATATTTCATACTTTAGCAAATTACTTTTTCAGCAAATACATCTAAGAGATATAGATAGTTCTTTTATGAGATTTTCCAAATTAAAATGAATCTCTTATTACTTCAAATCACCATGATTTGATTAAATCATTATTTTTACACATAGAGAGATGATACTGCCTAATGGGTTCATTTATCTCCCACCACAGGATAAATATGTACATGAGCTCCATAGTGATGAAAGACTGAAAGGAAAAAAAAGGAGGAGCATGGAGGGGGGAGAAGGGGAAAGGGCCCCGATCCCAAGCCCTGGGGAGGGGCTGGGGAAGTCCAGGCAGGGGACAAGTGCTTGTGTTTGGTTTCCCACTATCTCAGGGAGTGCCATCCCCTTTGGTCAGGACAGGAGGGGTCAGCAGTGCTTAAGGGATTGAAAACATAAATTCCTGAGGGAAGATGAGAATGCCTGACCCCCAGCTGGCTGGAGCCAGGTCACATTTGGTCCAGGTGTTCTATCCTACATTCACAGTCAGTTGTCTGGACATGCAGTGCCAGCACCCAGCCCTGCCCAGGGAACATTCCCAGCCCTCCATACCCTGAAATGCCTCTCAGGTCCTCCCAGACCGGGGATCACTGAGAAGGAAGGATGTTACAGCACTGCAGAGCTGGGAATGCTTAGAGGAGCACCTCCATTATCAACCAGAAAGTAAGACTTGCTGACATGGGGATGCTATTTACCCCCTCCAACAAAACAGAAAGACCCAAATGATTTATTTCTCACGTTAATCCTGCATCTCTCCTTCCCTTTGATGCCCATTTTCTGGCTGAAGGCATCAGGCTCAGCTCCCTGGCAGAGGGGCCCAGGGAATTGGACGTGCTGGGGAGGCTGAGCCAGGGCCAGCACTAAGGAGGGGTTTGCAGGGGAAAAGGGAGCCTGGCAGGAGGGATTTGTGCTGGGGAAAGTTCAGAAACACATCCTCAGGGAAAGGACAGGCTGCAGGAGAGGGGTGGCTGCACAGCACAGCAAGGGGCCCCCCAGAAAAGAACAGTGGCCTGGGAAAATAAAGATCAAAACAGGGGCTCCAAGGCTGAACTGGCCCCAGTGAAACCAGCAGCAGCCAAGGGACATTTCCAGGATCTCCAAGAGGAACAGCAGGGAGTGGCCCATGAGGCCAATGTGCCCTTGGCATGGATGGAGCAGGGACTTCAGAGGGACTTGTGTCCCCCTGAGTTTGTCACACGTGTCAAACCATCCATTTCCTGTGTCAGAAGGGACTTCACGGGCTCAGGGGTTACTTAACAAGGAAAATCATTAAGCTTAATTAAACCACAAAATGACTGACCTGCTGTATTTCTCACGTGCCTCAAGTGTTTTCATTCTCAGCCCAGGTGAGAGCAAATACAACATATTGACCCAACTTCACATGAGCAGGGATTTGATCAGTTTATGATATTTTTATTCTTCTATTTGTCCAAGGATGTCCACACTAAAAACTGCCAGTTATACCAATTTTAGTTACCCAGATAGCAAACCATCCCTTCCTACAATTATTGATAACAAATGAGTTCACAGCAGCTCCTCAAACACTTTTCCAATTTTCCCAGCATTTAACCCAAAACAGTTTCATTTACTGGCATTAAATCTGGGATAAAAGCATTATGTTGGAATGATAGGATCAATTTTAAGACAGCAAGTCTGTTTGCAGATTATATGGTGTTGCCCAAGCCACACACTACAGGGTGTTATGGAGCCATTAAGACAATATACAGATATTTTCTTGACCTTCTTACTCAGCAAAAAAGCCATTATACAAATGATTTTATTAACTCCCATCGTGCCATAAAAGTGCTTTGCAGTTGTTTTCTTTTCTTAACAATTGCTGGTTATAACTGTGAAAAAGGGTATTTGAGTTGCTGTCACATTTGACTTTTTATATCCATGACATAAATCATATACAGAGGAAATTCCACTTGCCACACTTTGGACAAATCTGGGATTTGAAGCTCTAAAGCTTCTATTAGGGAAGTGGATATATATTGGCTAAGTATCATCGTTATCACTTTTATAAAATTATACAGCTGCCACAGCAATGGGATCATGACCCAGGTGGTGTCTGAGGCAGTGCTCTCATAGAAAGGTTAATATACAACTATATTATCATTCATTATGCTACATTTTATAGCCCTCAGGCCCTTCTTGCTCTCGGAGACCTCCCATGTACATCAATATAAACAGCAGAAAGCCCTGAATTGAAAATGAAACCACTCCTATTTGCTATTTTCATTGCCACCATCCTCAGCTGAGGGTGGGATTCACCCAGACACACACAAGGAGCTCATCCCCATCCCTGACTTCTCTTGCTGCCATGGCCTTCTGGAGGCACCAGGATCATCCCACCCGAGCAGAGCCTGGTGCTCCAGCCAGGGCAACCCCCCACCTGCTGTGGGAACACCAGGAATGCCAAATCCACACCCCAGAGGATCCAGAGCTTCTTCCCCCGGAGGAGCTGCAGCTCCACAAAGCATTGAGAGTTTTGCCTTTCAGGCTGACAGGGGGATAATCAGCTGGGCTGCTCAGTGCAGACAATGCTCTGTGCTCCCTGAACACTCCACTCCTCCTTCACACATGGCTCCTGCTGCAGGAATAATTCCTTAGGAATTGCAGTCTGCAGAGTGCCAGCCAAGGGGAAAACACTGCTCACCAACCCACTGCTGCCAGGGGGAGCTGTGGCTGCTGTACCCACCACACCAGAGCCAGGCCAAACAGAGGAGATTCCAAAATACACCTGGAGCAGGATGTCTCTCACACTCATTCAGCCTTTCCTGCTGCCCAGTTACTGGAAATTGGTCTTGTCAGGACCTTATCCATGAAATACTCCTTTTCCTCACACCTGAAGATGAGTGAAAAGCTTTTTATAAAAGCTGCTTATAAAATAACACAGAGTTTGTGGCTCCCCCATCCCTGGAAGTGCCCAAGGCCAGGGTGGATGGGGCTTGGAGCAATGTGGGATAGTAGGAAGTGTCCCTGGCCATGGCAGGTGGATTTTCCAATCCAAGCCACACAGTTTGGGTTGGACGGGACCTCAAAGATCATCCAGTGTCAACCCTGCCATGGGCAGGGACACCTTCCACCAGCCCAGGTTGCTCCAAGTCCCGTCCAACCTGGCCTTGGACACTCCCAGGGATGGGGCAGCCACAGCTTCTCTGGGCACCCTGTGCCAGGCCTCCCCACCCTCACGGGGAAGGATTTCTTCCCAATATCCCATCTGAGCCTGCTCTCTGGGAGTCTGAAGCCATTCCCCCTTTCCTGTCTGAGCTGTTATTTCAGTTTTCCATCGCAATTGGCTCTTTAACCAGATCCCTCTGCCCGCATTGATGGCTTCTTCCCATCAGGTTTTTAAGTTCCTGCTTCCCACTCTTTTTACCAGAAGCTGCTCCACAGATGGCCTGTTCCATTTTAATAATGCAGAGCAGTAAAATCCGAGGTACAGAAGGTCTAAATGCAGAACATGAGAGTGGTTTTCCTGCTTTCGGCAGCTGACAAAACGCCCGGTGCGTGTCCTGAAAGGCACTTAAACTGCAGGCAGCAACCTGCATAATTCAAACCGAGGGGAAAAATGCAGAGAGCCCTCTATGCTGTAATGCAGCAACTGGAGTCACTCCTGGAGATGCTCAACAGGTTAAAATTATAATAAAGAATTAGAATAAAAGTCAACCGGCACACGGTGAATGTGCAGAATAAAGGGAGTGGAGGTCAGAGCTGCCCATGGAGGAGAGGCTGTGGCTGTGCCATCCCAGGGGTGGATGGGATGGGCAGTGCTGGGTGACCCCCAGCCCCCCAAAGCTCACAGCACCCACCCCAGCATGGTCTAGAGGCTCCAGCCCCTTGGGCAGCCCCAGGACAGGGCACCCACAGTGGTGTCACACAACAGGGCACTGTCACCCTCTGGCTCTGAGTGTGCCACCATCACCCTGTGCTGCACTGGCACTCACTCTGGGGACCAGGGGTGCTCAGCCACTGTCCCACTGTCACATCTGCCCAGCAAACACAACCCAGAAGGAAATCAAAGCCTGTCCTGCTCCTGCTGTGCCCCAGCCCAGCCTGCAGGACTCACCTGCAGGGTCTGTGTGCAATCCCTGCCGTGCACAGAGCTCCTGCTCTCCCCTTGTACATCTGCCTGTGCCTCACTGCAGTGTTTCCATGTCAACAGCAATCACCACAGAGCAGAGATAGGGCTGTGCAGCCTGAAGTGTGTGTGCACCCACAGCCCCACACGGGCACACACAGAGCCCCCGGGCACACCCAGATTTCCCTGGTGACATGGGAACCCTGGGACATAGGAGCCCTGGCTGGGGACAGGAACAACCCTGTTCCAAGGCTGTGTCAGGTGGTGGCTCTGTCCTGCACAGACATCCTTTCCCTGCAGGGCAGAGCTGGGCTCAGGGGGAGCCCAGGCTGGGGCTGGCACAGCAGGCACATCCCTGGCACCTCTGGCTGTGCACAGCAGCCATGGCTCAGTCTAAACTGCTGCATACACTGCCAATCTTCTTTTCACATTCCCTAGAGACAACATTCCCAAGAAAATCATAGAATGGTTCATAGCTCATCCCATCCCACCCCCTGCCATGGGCAGGGACACCTTCCCCTATCCCAGGTTGCTCCAAGCCCCGTCCAACCTGGCCTTGGACACTTCCAGGGATGGGGCAGCCACAGCTTCTCTGGGCAACCTGTGCCAGGGCCTCCCCACCCTCATGGGGAAGAATTTCTTCCTAATTTCTAATTTAAACCCAATCTCTGCCAGTTTACACCATTTCCCCTTGTCATGTCACTCCAGGCCCTTGTGCAGAGTCCCTCTCAACTCCCCTTTAGGCACTGGAAGGGACTCTAAGGTCTCCCTGGAGCCTTCTCTTCCCCAGGCTGAACAGCCCCAGGTCACTCAAAACAGTCCCCAAACCCTCCATCACATCCTTTCCTTTCTTTTTCCCTTAGAAGCTCTAACAAACATTACTTCCTTGCTATAACTGATTTCTGGACTCTAAGGCAGCTCTAAGGACTCCAGAGTGTGCTGGGGGGTGGGACAGGGGCTGTGATTGCTGTTCCCTCCCTCCTCTCAGCACTCCTCAGCTGAGGCTACTCACACGAGTCCCAGCTCCCCTCCAACTGTGCTCATTAATCACATCAGAGCCCCAGGTACCAGCCAGAACAGCTGCTCAGACTTGTGCAGGAAAAGGGAAGATAACAGGGATGATTTCTGAGGCTGGGGGACACAGTCCCATCCCTCAGGCTGTGCTCGAGGCCATGGGGTCCTGCACAGGAACGCCCACATCGGCTCCTCATTGGAATTCCCTGTGTTTTTGGGGAAAGCAAAACACATTTCCAACTTGATTGAAGTATTTTAGGAGCAGAGGATCCTCTAAGCATCCATTCCTCGTCCTCTCATCACCACTATTTCTGTTTTGCAGGGCTACCCCAGCCCAGCCCAGCACTCCCTCTGGGATCCTGGCCAGCCCTCAGGACCACCAGGCAGGTCCTGGCTTGGATCCCCTGCTCCTGTCACCCTGGAAGCCACCCAGGTGGAATCACAGTGCTCAGAGACACTCAGACCCCGTCCCCAAGGAGCAGCACCTGGATTGCCAGGAAGATAAACATCCAAGAGCATGTCCTGGGGGTGCTGGGACAGAACTGCACCCGGAGCTGGCCCTGGCACAGTCCCCAGCCCTGGCTGGGTCAGGGCCCTGCAGAGATGCCCTGGGAGAGATGACTGAGGCTGTCTCAACAGAAGGAAACTTTTAAATGGCTCTCAAGTTGCAGGATAATTTGTATTCCCCTCTCTTCATACCAACACATTAACCAAATACATTATTTCCATAATGAGGAGATGAACATCTGTGTGGCTTCCCAAAATTTCAAGTGGCAATACTTGAGACAAGTATTCCCTCTTTGGGGACTGACACATCAGCATTTCAAATAACTGCCATGGCTAAAAATATAATTTCAATTCTAGGGAGGTCAAAGAAAAAGCTCAGGTGTGATTTAGATTTTATTTTTTTAACAGAGCACACCAATTTAATTCCACGAATTAAAGTTGCTGTACTATTGTATTGAACTTCTTGTACTTGGCCCTGTGTAAGTGAAGGGCTTAATGCAAACTTTACCAGAGTGTGGGAAAGACAAATATCTGGAGTAGTGTTATGTTACTGAAAATTACTGTAGGAGAGTTGGGCCTCTGAAGTGCTCTGGGCCATGGCACAGCAGGGCAGCCCCAGCTCATATGGCTTCATTTCTCCTGCTTTTTGTCCAACAAGCCCAACAGAATTCCAGGGAAAACAAAAAACCCCAACCAACCAACAAACCCCAACCCCATCTGTGCACAGAGAAGTTATTTCACTGCTTAGTTCCTGACTTGAGTAATGGCTGGTGGCAGCTGGGAAGGCTCCAAAGCCATTTCCACACACAACATTCCCATCACGCCCCATGGGGGCAGGAATCAACCCCCTCAAGTCCCTCAGCCCCCAGGAGCAGCCACCCCATGGGTTTTGGTTCCCTTTAACCCAAGGTCTGAGCTGTGTTACAGCCCAAACCAGCAGCCCAGGCTGCCCCAAGGCCGTGCCTGCTCTTCCCAGAGCTTTCTCCTGCTCTTTGCCCCGACTGGAACAGAGCCTGAGGGTGGTCAGAGGCACTGGGACAATCCCCCAGAGCTCTCCCTCTCCCATCCCCTCCCAGCCCTGGGCTCAGGGCAGAGTCTCAGGGACAGCTGGGCTGTGGTCACGAGAACAGGGAATTCATTTCAGATGGACAATGTCATGGAACTGAAACACAGCCTGAACTCCACCTCCAAGGCCTGTTCCCTTCAGAGTGGGATCTTCCCTGGCAAACACAAAGTTCCTCACCATCCTACAATACGAGACAGAAGGTCTGTGTTAATCCCTCCCTGCCAGGAGATAACACCATGGATCTATTGGCTCTGCTGCCCTGTTCTGAGGAACCAGCACATGCCATTCCATGGAGATTTTCCTGACTCATTTTCCATCCTTTGTTGTCATGCAGTCAGTCAACAGAACGAAAACACACTCCTGCAGCAGATCTGCAGACCCAGCAGGAGTGAAGTGGGCACTTCAGCATTCATTGTATCATCTTTAAGGAAATTATGTGTATTATTATTATGTGCATTATTTCCTGAACTATTACTTTCAAAAGCCTATAATCAGTCAAGCATCAACAATGCAGACTAGAAGACAAAACCACAAGGAAACAAGCAAGAAAAGCCTTTACAACCTCTGTTCACCGCCTAAAATTAGCACATTTCTCTTTTTGACTGAGCCTGTCTCAGCCAGAGGTGTCAGAACACTCAGTCCCTGTGTGTCTGGGTGTGTGGAGTCCCAGCAGAGCAGAACCTGGAGCCTGCAGAGACCTTCCCTGGGGTGCTCCAGATGCCCCTGGTGAGAAGCAGGATGGTGATCAACAGCTGCTCATGCAGGACAGCACAGACACCAGAAACACTGCACACTTGCACAGTGAAGGCATTTTTGGTGCACAGTGCAGGCAGATCAACGTGCTCCTTGCAAACGTGCCACAATTGGGTTTCACTCTAATAATGATCCCTTAGACCCAATCCCACAGTCCACCTTTGGAAAGATCTACTCTGGATCTACTTAGAGCTCCCTCTCGGGCCCAAGTTTCTCTCCAACATGAGCAAACATCAAGTGCAACCATCAGTCCTTCTGTTCAAGTGTCATCTTTCATTGCCTGGTTTGCAAGACCTGTGGGCATCCACCAGGCACTGCTCTGGAAATGCTGCAGAACACACTAAACTCCTTCTGCTCTGCCCAGGCAGCACATCAGAGATGAAAAATGAGCTGTTCCATTAGGAACAATCTGTGGTTCTCAGCCCTCCTGCAGAACTGCATTTCTAAAATTAGATATTTGGGACTACTCGTGGCTATTTTGACCTAAACCATGAGCAGTTTATTTCCAAAAGCACCTCCTGCATTTTCTTTTTTACATGAAAAATACATGAAATGTACCTGGCAAAAACAAACCCTTTGCCAATGTAGTCCTGGGAATTAGAAAAATGCATAAACCTCTGAAATTGTAGTGTCAGAAACACCAGAGATGCAAATTCCACAGAAAGAGGAGAGGGGAGCACTTCCCTCTCACTCCATCCCCACCAGAGCAGCCCCAGATCAGGCCCTGCTGTGCTGGCAGGTGTAGGATATGATGGACTGTGGGAATACCTCACCCCCACCTTCCCTAATTCCCTTCTCCTGCCCTTTGTTCCAGCAGTGACATCCCTCCAGCCCAGTGCTGCCACCTCCTCCCAGCTCCCCACATCCCTGGGCTGAGTTTTGGAGGCAAACCCACCTCCAGAGCTGTGCTGGGCACGGTGTCACTGCCAGGGCTGCACTGCAGGTGTGGCAGAAGGTGGCAACATCTCCTCCTGGCTCCTGTTTCCATGCCTAAACAGAATTCCAATCTAAAACCTTCTTTTCTGTAACTCTGCCACAGTGACCCAGAACTGGTTCATTCACTGGGGTCTGGTGGGGTCCTGGGAGATTCATCCCTCCCCAGATCCTGGAAATCCTGCCAGCTTTACTAACAAACAGAGAACAAACTATTATCACAAAGGAGATTCTGCACAGAAGCAAAGTCCAACAGCAGCAGAGAACACCAGAAATTCCCAAACAGGGGGGTTGTGGGGGAAACAATCACCTGCTGCCTTCATGGGCTTGCTGCCTGTTACCCACGTGGTGCCACCACCCCGTGCAAGCCTGGGCTGCCCTTGGCTCTGCTGCCCTGGAAAAACGCTGGGAAGCAGCACGTGGTCAACTGCTGGGGGGGGGAACAGTGCCTGTGGTGCCCCTCCAGCATGGGCACCCACCCACCCCTCCTGCCAGGGCAGACCTGCAGAGGAGGGTCTGGAGGGTCCCACCACCCACATCCCCACCAGGAGCTGGCACACGCAGGGAGCAGCTCTCTAAAAACAAAATCCTGCCCAAACACACTCCCCAGACAGCTCCAGTGTCAGACCATCAAGAGGGAAACTGTTCTTGAGAAGATGCAATTCAGGGCATTCCAAAAGGGATGATGCATCTGAAGGGGGCTCAGTGGCTGTGTGTTACTCTGGGAATTCTCTCTTCTTGCAGCATCAACCATCCCAGTCTCTGTCTGTGTGTACACGTCTCCCTCTCTCAAAATAACCACCCACACAATCTCCAGTGTCCTCAAATAACAGTTAAACATGAACATCAAAGAGAAAATGCCAAGAGAAGCCCTGGGAGCAGTACCCGAAATACAGAACTAGAGGCACACAGGCCACGTGGTGGAGAACAGCTGGTTCCCACAGAGGACCTGGATCCTGGCAAAGCCAGACCTGCTGGAGCTTGATTTCATTTCCAGGGGCCCCAGAGAAAGCTCCTAAATCCTTATTTTACAGCAGTTCTTTATGGTCCAATTTAGAGCTTCCTACCTCATTTCTTTCCTCTGAAGCAGCAGCACCATTTGGTTCAAACCCCATTTGGGACAGAACTCGTGCTAATGCTGGGGGGGTTATGGGCTGTGTCTTGCACTGAGCAGTTGCAGATAATTCTCTTTAGTACTCTGAAAACATCACACCTTCCAACTGTCCAACAAACTCCAAAGGAACTCCAATATCTGAGCATCACACAGCAGCCAGGGGGTAACTATTAAACTCATAGAACCACAGAATATCCTGAGCTGGGAGGGAAGGTCTCCTGAGACCTCCCTGCAGAGCTGCTCCAGCCCTGGGGAACAGCACAGGAGGGACATGGAGATGCTGGAGAGAGTCCAGAGGGGGCACCAGGATGGTCAGAGGGATGGAGCAGCTCTGCTGGGAGGAAAGGCTGGGAGAGCTGGGATTGTTCAGCCTGGAGAAGAGAAGGCTCTGGGTGACCTGACTGTGGCCTTGCAGTGCCTGAAGGTGCTTGGCCCTCCGAGCATCCCAGGGACCACACACTCCCTGGGCACTGCCTGCTCCATCCCACTGTCCATCCCCTGTGCCCCTGCTGAACAAGTCTGTTCAGGAGGGGACAGTGAGATCCAGCACGGAACCAGGAGGAATCAAAGCCAATCTGAACTCCCAGGGTGACTTTTCCACAGGCTGGAATCAATACACAAGAAACTTTGCAAGGCTGTGAGTGTGCCTTGGATTCCCAGGCAGCTGCAGGATTAATTTAGATTCAATTAAGGGCTTCATTGGCACTGGGGAAGATACAGGCCCAACAAGTTTGTGGGGAGACTGACTTTAAACACACAGTGATTGATGGAGAGAACAGAAAGGTGAGTCTTTCCTTCAGCAGCCAACAGGTCTCTGTAAGGAATGGGAAGTGCCATCTGAAAGCACCTTTTTGACAAAAAACCTCTCTTAGCAGAGGCTGGGGGTGTCCCCTCCCCGGGGCTGGAGCCTGTCCTGGGGACAGGGGAGACCCCTGAGCTGGTCCCACTGCTCCCAACCAGCCTGGAGGACTGAGGAAGGACAAACCCCCCAGTGCTGGAGCCCCTCAGCAGGGCAGGGAGCACAATGGGAAAGGTGGGGGGTGCTGAGGAGATGAGAGGAACATTCAGGACAGGTTATGGCAGGAATGGGTAAATTTGGGAGCGATGATCTGAGCCCTTTCCCTCAGGACTGGTGTCCCCCCTGGCTCCTGGTGTTCCTGGGCTCTGCTCAGCCAGGCTGCAGCCCCACAGCCCGGGATGAAACAAAGCCCTGGAGCCACATCTTTCCAGCCCACTGACTCTCTCCAAACCACATGCTCATGCCCCAGGGACACAGAAAAAGCTGGAGAACAACAGAGAACTGGAATAGATGCTGAACCAGGCTGTAAACAAACCAAAGAAATCCAAAGTGGACTATTCTCCAAATATTCCTGAGCGATATGAGCCAGCCCTGTGTTCCACTGAGGGAGGGGGTGGGAGGTGCTGCAGGAAGCACATCCCTCCCAGAGCAGCATCCTGGTGAAGGCAGCCCTGGGGAGATGCAGAGCAGTGTGCCCCTGTTCATTAACACTGGATTAAATCCAGACTGTCTCTAACAGAGCACAATGAGCCCCGAGCTCCTTCCCTTTGCTGCCCTGGGATGAGAAGGGAAAACATTTCAGAGCCACTAAACAGTGAGATATCATTGCACACTGATTTGTCCTTAAATCACTACCCTTCCATGGCTTTTTTCCCAGTTCATCCCACCCAAACAAAAAAGAAGCAAACTGGTTCTTGTTAGAAATAAAACCAAAACATAAAACCAGGATTCCTTTGGAAGACAAACAACTGAAAAATTCTCATTAGGTTGGTTTGTAACATTCCTGTTTTTTTGAATATCTGGGCGTGTCCTTGGGCTGGACTGGAGCCATCCCTTAACCTCCAAGCCCAGAGCTCCACAAACTGCAGCCTGGGCCACATCCCCAGCCTGTTGGAATGGAGTCATTCATCTTAAATCTCCTTGAATCTCACTGTTTAGTTGCACCAGTTCTGAGCTCAGCCTGTAAATAATATTTTTTTCCACATCAGGAAAGCATTTTTCCAACTTTCTAAATAATTAACATCACACACACACATACATATGTATATTAGCCTCCGTATTTTTCTTACAGCTGCTCCTCTCCGTGGTTTCATTTCCCTGGGAGCTGGTGTGTCCATGAAGACAGAGCACAGACACGTAAGAAAGACAAG
This sequence comes from Corapipo altera, assembly GCF_003945725.1. Classification (NCBI taxonomy): domain Eukaryota; kingdom Metazoa; phylum Chordata; class Aves; order Passeriformes; family Pipridae; genus Corapipo; species Corapipo altera. Next base: position 17,057,789 of record NW_020884882.1, on the reverse strand, counting down.
CAAGACTATTTCAAAAGAAAATTATTGGAGAAAAAACCAGATTTCTGGAAGTGTTCAGTCAGTAGATGAACAGTAACAACATGAACCCCAGGGTAACAGCCCAATTTGATAAATTTTGCACAGAAAAGAGGTGTAGGAACAACAGAAAGGAAGAGGTGAGCAGATAGCAGTTGATTTCCTCACAGTTGAGTTTAAGAGGAAAACGATTTCTAAGACTCAGGACGGGGCTGATGTTTCAGTGTTCCTCTCTCCACATGAGGACACATCACCAAAACCCTCTTTTACAAGAGTTCAAAGCAGCAAGAACCAGAGTACAGTATCCTGCTGCCATAATTGTTCTAAAAATAAATATAAACTGCTTTTCCCCTGAAAACATCTCAAACCTTTCAGCTTCTCTGGTACCTGGTTAAACTGGCTATGGAGCACGTTCCCAACTTTCCAGCTCTTTAATGTGCAGCTCCTCTGGCTCCCTGTCTACTGCAATTATGCAAATAAAATGCAACTTTATCCTTCCAGCATAATTACATCACACACAATCAGGCTATATTAAGACTGACTTAAGATGAATGAATTCAGTTCATGTAATGATTTCCTAAATCCCCCCCGTGGGATCGTGGCAAAGAAAATTCTGTCCCCAGAGTGACATCAAGTATCAAGACAAATAACTGCAGATCTGGGGCCTGATCCTACAAGAAACCGAGGGCTTTGGGCTCCCTCTGGAGCCAGAGGCTGCTGGGATATTCCCACTGTTAGGAAAATAGGAATGCCAGCTGGGAGACATGCAGAAAACCATGGTGTCCACAGTTCAAGAAAGACAAGAAGCTACTGGAGAGGGTCCAGTGGAGGCCACAAGGATGATCTGGGGTCTGGAGCATCTCTCTGATGAGCAGAGACTGCAGGGGCTGGGCCTGGTTGGTCTGGAGAAGAGAAGGCTGAGAGGGGATCCCATCCATCCACACAAACACCTCCAAGGGGTGTCAGGGTGGTCCCACACTCTGTGCAGGGGTGCCCAGGGACAGGATGAGGAGCAATGGCCATGAACTATCACCTAGGGAGTTCTGCCTCAGGAACCTCTTTACCTCAGGATGCCAGAGCCTGGAACAGCTGCCCAAGGCAGGTGTGGAATCTCCTGCTCTGGAGACATCCCAAACCCATCTGGACATGTCCCTGTGTCACCTGCTCCAGGTGACCGACCCTGCCTGGGCAGGGGGGTTGGACTGGATGGTCTCCACAGGTCACTTCCCACACCAGCTCCTCTGGGATTTCCTGGTTCTTTCCCCTGAACTGGGAGCAGGGGCAGAGTCACACACTCAGGTCGAGGTGCAGGAGCTGCAGTGCCTCTGCTTCCAGGGAGGCTTCCTAGGAATCTTTTCCCAGCATATTTCAAATACTACCTAAGACAGTGATAAAAGGAAAGTGAAAAAAAAGAAAACATGCTCTTGAGGAGTAAAATTAGGGCAACCCTCTCATTCATGACTAACACAGAATTCTCACCAAATCCAGTGGGAATTAAGCTGGTGCTTAACTGTTGCCTTGACCTGGAGCCTGTGAGCCCCAGGGCTGCTGCTCAGGTGGAGCCTGCTGGGCTGGGGTCTGCTCCAGGCACTGGGCTCCATTCTGCTCATTTACTTTGTTCCCATCAACTTATAGGGAAAATCAAGGCAGCTTATTTCTTTTATTTTATGCCTTCACCAAAAGAAATGCATTATTGAATTTTAGGAAGCAGATGTTCATTGCTGGATGATAAAAGAATAAAAATGCCTAATTCCCTTCTCCTGGACTCTTGGCCAAATGAAATTAAAACAACAGAAAGGAAAACAAAACAACATCCAGCAGCCTAAATTCAAGGAAGGCAGCAATCCAGAGGGATAAGAGCCTCCCTAAGCATGGGAACACTAATGCCCAAGGATTCCTGATTTCTGTAAGTAATAGAGCTGTGGATGCTTCTCTTGGTAAATGAAACCAAAATGGAATTGGGCTGGGAATGTGGAGTCCTGGAAAACTGCTCCAGGAGATTGGGGATGTGCATCCCTTTCCTCTCCCTGTAACAGCAGGAGCAGGAGGCAGATCCAGGTGGCATTTGGGGCTGGATGAACAGGCCTGAGGGAGATAAGAACCAGCCTGAAGCTCTCTGAGCAGCCAGGGAGCAGCCAGGGAGCCTCTGCTCCAGACAGGGATACCTGGCTCTGCCTCCTGCCCACCCGGGACAGCCCCTGCTCTGCCCCACTGCCCTGCCCTGCCAGGGAGTCCCTGCAATGCAGGGACCTGAAACATGGATCTGCTCCTAAAGGATGAGCACAGTTAGAGACAGTGATAGGCAAAATGTGATTTAAGCATCACAATTAATCATCCAACCTGCATGGCTACAAGTGCAGGATGCAACCAACCAACCTTCAGGCAATTCTTCAACACAGTCACTGAATAAGAAGGTATTTGTGGGCTCAATAAATATATTTATGCAGATACACCAGATACACTGATATTTACCTCTGTTATTTAACTGACTTTCTATACCTGGACCCTTCCACTCTGCTCTCCTCACTTACTGGGTCCAAAAAAACCCCTCATGGGTTCAGTGTGTAAGACAGAAGTAAAATATTTTAAAACAAGCAAACCTGGAAAGTTTTTGTTTTTGTTTACTGTTGGCAGAGTTTTCTTTTCTGTGTCAGGAACCCACAGGGATGAATACAGACAGTATGAAAAGCTTATTAAAATACCCTAGTTTTCAGAAACAAACCACTTCATTGTCTATCAACTTCAGGTATTTACGGAGAAACAACATTCAAGAACACCTTGGGGGCTGAAAAAAGTAGAAGAAGGAAGCACATGATACACCTGAGAAGAATAACTGATGAGGAGGGAGTGCAGCCACAGGAAAATGCAAATATTTGGTTTTCCAGGGAGTGAAGACACCAGAACCTATTTTAGTGTAGGCAATGTGTTCAAGGACTCTTTGGAGACCCTGCCCCACACACCATGTGCCAGCTGAGGAGTTTGTTTTCTTTACTCAAAGGAAAGTTCTTTACCTTCTGAACCTTGTAAACAACTTTTCATATTACAGAGAACACAGACTAATCAACCAGTTTGGTGCCCAGAGGAAGCCACGTGGATAGTTAAGCATCCCTGCACACAAAAGGATTAACAAATTGAGGAGAGATCAGACAACAAACTCTTCAGAACACAAAGGAATGTTGGGAAACAAAGGGATTATGTCAAAGTTTCCCATAAGTTTTATATACATGTGCATATGTATAGGTGTGTATATTTTTCAAGCACACAAGCAACATACATAAGTAAATGTAGTGCTTAATCTGCAGGAAATAAAAATTAATCTAAGTTTCAGTGGAAACTACTGATCTGAAAAGGAAGTTTTACTCCTTCAGTGGAGAACTTCTCCACTGCTTCAGAGTTGAGACAAAGGTTGCAATAGACTTTCTGCCTCCCTGTATCCACACGACACATTCAGATCATTTGGGTTTCCTTTCCTTTGGGTGATGGAAGCCCTGTGACATCCCCACAGCTCAGGGTGGGCTCTGGGATTGTGCTCCAATAACCCACTGCTGGCAGCTGCTGCCGTGGGAATGATGCTGGGTGTCCATGTGGGGAACAGGGAGATTTGGGGAAAATTCAGCACTTACCCCATGTGCTTCCCAGTCTGTACCACCCTGTTCTGGGCATCTTTATCCCAAAGCACTTACGGGGAAAATCCCAGGTGACCAATTGTGCCCCGGCAGCGTGTGGGGAGCAGGAGGGGAGGGGAAGGGAGGGAGGGGAGCTCTTACCCTCGATGGTGGCTCTCTTGGGCAGGATGGTGATGGCCCCCTCGGCGACGTCCTCCTGCTGCAGCAGCGGGCCCACCTTGGAGCCCCACGTGTCCGAGCCCACCCACAGGAAATGTCCCACTTGATCCGCCCTCTTGGCGGCCGCCAGGATCTGCCTGTGGGAGAGAAGGGCGTGTTCACACGGTCGTGGGGTTTAAACACGGAACTGCTGCAGGAGACGGCCTGTGCCAGGGGCAGAACGGGGGCACTCAGTCATCCCAGAGGGCTTTTCCAACCTAATCGACTCTGTCATGAGCAGAAACAGCACATTACTGCACCCAGGTCTAGTGGAAGGTGTTGGTGCCCATGGCAGGGGCTTGGAACAAGATGATCATTAAAGGTCCCTCCCAACCCAAACCATCCTTTGCAGCACCAACAGGACTTCTCTATAAATTCTCCTGTATCCCATGACTGACACGTTGATTCCACCAAAACTTAAGAGTTTTGCCACTGACTTTATTGAAACTTCATCCTGAATTCTTTTTGTCTCACTGTAGGACTGAGCCTTTCAGCAACTGATGATTCCATCACAATTTTAAGCTGATTTAAAATTCTGGAGTGAGAATGTGGAAGACGGGCAAGTAAGAAATGAAATATAAAATAGTCTTTGTATTATTTTATGAGCCAGTTCTATGTGATTTAACCTTGAGCATCTAAGTCACTTTATCACTATTAAGCTTCATTTGCCATAAAATAGAGCCTGAAATAATTAATTATACATGATAGAACGAGCTTGGAGAGAGGGGCGTGCTCTTAGTGCCTCTTTGAGGGGTAAGGTCAGACCTGCCATCCAATGCATGGGTAACCCTATGCCAGGAAAAGCTCTCAGGTCCTGGTCACCGTTCCTGTGCCCCCAGTGTGGTCTGGGCACCCCCTGAGCCAGGGCAGAGCACCCTCATGCCTGGTGCTTCCCCCACATCCCAAACTCCACCCCCCGCATCACTCTTACCGACAGACATTCCCACTTCACTCCTCCCGTTCTTTTTGCCTTGCCTTTGCTGCAGAGCTGCCCAGCCCCATGAATTCCCTCAGCTGCCCTTACCTGATGTCCTCATCGTTGGCGAAGATGACGATGGCCCTGGCGTTGGGCGTCTCCAGCAGCTGCCGGATGATCTTGTCGAAGTCGATGGTCTTGTCCTTGCGGTCCTGGGGGATCTTCAGGGACTGGGCAATGCAGAGCCCACCTGAGCCAGAGACAGGGGAGAGCAGAAGGACTGTCACAGGAGGAAAGTGGAACAGCAGAGGGCTGCATCCTGCGTGGGGATGGCAGCGGGAACTGCACACGGGGGAGGGGAGCCTGGGGGAAAGACCAGTTCTCTGATGGGATCACTGCCCTTGTGGGCACTTCATGTGCCACTTCCTGAGGGTTTCACACCATTATTTCATATTCACACCATTATTTCATATTCATACCCTTATTCATACCATTATTTTTTTGCACAGAGAGCTCCAATACGCACAGTCTGCATGGCTGGGTAGGGCTGTGGTTTAAACAGGTGGAAAAACCCAACATTGTGAAAAAGCAAAATAAGCAAATATATGGTCAGTGGAAGAATTAAAAATAGAGGAATTAAAAAAATAAACCAATCCAAACGGCAACCTGAATAAGCTTAAACTGACTAAAAAAACCCCTGAAACAAAAGGTTGAAAAGTAAGTGATGCTGGAGGTGTATTACACAAATTTTATCTCAGCAAAGGGCTGAAATTCTTCTTGGTTTTGCAAGTTAAAGGCTCTTGAGGTAAAATGTTTCCACTGAAATGACTTATCTGGAATAAGAACAGCCAAGGAGTTGAAATATTGGTAATGTAAAACAAACAAACAAACAAACAAACAAACAAGGATAAAAATGAAAATCAAGGATAAAGATCAAGAAAATCCTTATTTGTTCCAATGCCCATCACCAACTGGGCTGGAGAAACCCAAATATTGAAGCCTTGAGATAAAGTACGTCTGTGAATGGGACTTCTTATAAATACACAGAAAACAAGGTACAGAGTGTGAGCACGGAACAGGGACACTCACAGCCAGGGCAGAGAAAGGCTCCCTGCCAGCACAGTGCCCAGAGTACAGTTATTTAGGTTGTTTTAGGAAAAATAAAAGAGAAAACCATCCCATCTCCAGTGATATTCTGCTTGTTGCTGGCAGATGAAAACACAACTTTTGCCTTAATTATTTTGTTTCTCAGTGGTAAACACTTTCATCTTTTATGGCATCTCAGATACCAACCTCCCCACTCTACTGCACAATGTGTTAATTAATAACATACCAGAGCTGCTTAATAAGAAACAGCAGTGGGGATGAGTTAATTAAAAGGCAGCAGGACAAAGGAGAGATTCACAGATATGCTTTAAAATACAGATCTAAAAGTACTGCTAAACGAGGCAGTGGAGAAGGTGTTTGTGTGGAGGGATCCTACAGGGGGAGGAGGAGGCTCATCCCCAGCACACACCATCTGCCAATGCAGCACCATCCTTGACTCTGGGCACAGCAGCCACGACAACACCTGGAGGAACCCCTGGAACAGCCGTGAAAACCAAACTCAGCCCTTAAAATTGTGAAATCTGCCTCCTGTGCAGGTCCCTGAGCACGTCCCAGAGCAGGGCAGGCTCCTTTCCCCTTGTTTGAGAGGCAGAGAAGCTGAGATGCAGGGGCTGCCTGAAGGCAAAGCTGCTCTGCTGTACTGGCTGCTCCAAAAGCTCTGGGGGAAGAAGGACTGGTTTGGTGGGAAGAAATAAAACAGTGAAAAGGAAAGGCAGGGAAAGAATAAAAGAGAGTAATAACCCCCAAGTTTTTCTCTGACTCACACAAAATCTTTCGGTTTGTTTCACAATTATCACAACCTGAAATTTTCACAACCTGGTGTTTTTGTTGTTTGTTTGTTTGTTTTCAAAGAAAACAATACAGGTTTTTAAAAATAAATTTAATTTTTAAATGGAGATACAAAGCCTTGCTGCTAGCGAGTTCTAAAATCTGAAGAGTTTAAAATGCTCTCTTTTTTTCCCCAGTCAAAATTAGGCAGAATGAACTCCAATCCGTGAGCAGTGCTATCCAGATTTCCTGAAATGACCCACTTGGCAGGGATTGCAGCTGGTTAAAAGCACAGCTCCCCCAGCCAGCCCTGGCTCTGAGCATCCTGCTCCATGGCAGGGCCAGGGCACCACCCAGGCACAGCAGTCAGGGATGCCCTCCACGTGGCTCTGCTGGGGGAACATCTCTCTGCCCTGGCATCAAGCCTAAGGAGAATTTCAAGTTATTATCTGCTCCTGGGAAGTCCCTGTGCCCTCCCTGGCACTCCATCACTCCAAGCCAAGCTACTCCAAACCTCTCCCGAGAGACTCCAATTTCTCTTGTAAAACAAGGACGTGGCAACTTTGGAGAATTCATTGACAGAAAAGAAAGAAAAAAACCCAACCCAACCCCTAGAATGCTACAGAGCTCCAAGATTTGTCACTTGGAAATTTATTCCTTCCCTCCACAGTGTCCTTTTGAGAGGCTCCCACTGTGACAGAGCAGAGCAGGAGCAGATGTATTTTATGGCATTGGGACCAAAGGGCTTCTCTGTGCTGGATGGAGCCATTATTTAGACACATCTGAAGCTGCTGTGAAGGTTCTTTGCAGTCCTTCATCACTTCCCATCACCTTCAGTCAGAAAAGGTGAGAGGACTGGGAATGCAGCCCCAAAGAGCAAATAGAGGCCTGAGGAACAAATACGGCCCCGAAGCCACCCAAAGGGGTCAAAGTGTGTTATTTTCCAGTTTGCTCAGCTCAAATCCACCCCAGGCAGCTCTGAGACCAGAGCACAAAGGTCCTGCAGCAGCAGTGATCCATCACAGCACCCACCTACCCCAGCCCATGAGCTGCTGCTCACATCCAACCCCCGAGCTGGGATAACAGTGCTCCCATCCCTCTGGAGGAGCCCGTGGCAGGCAGGGCCCCCTGGCATTTACCACTCTCAGCAAGCAGAGGTGTCCAAGGAACTGGGGGCAGATTGTCCAAATGGTACAGATAGAATAAGTTCAGCTTTCATATTCTCGTCCCGCATTCCTGTTCCGCCAGGAAACGTGTGCACAGTTATTTAACCTGTCAGGTTAATGCACTGCACTCACCAGGGAAAAACCGCTCAGGCAATTAAGTGATAGCAACGTGAAAGTTGCAAATTCAGGCCTTTGCCATGAATTCCTGCAATGATCCATTACCCTGACGGACTGGAGGAGTGGCACATGCTCTCACTGGCACCAAGTGCTGTGGCAAAGGGTGGGAGTCTGGATCCAAAACCACCTGAGACCAAACTGGGGCTGCTCTGACACACCCGGAGAAGCTGTGGCTGCCCCATCCCTGGAAGTGTCCAAGGCCAGGTTGGATGGGCTTGGAGCAACCTGGGCTAGTGGAAGGTGCCCCTGCCCATGGCAGGGGGTGCAACTGGATGAGCTTTAAGGCCCCTTCCAAGTAAACCATTATAGGATTTTATGATTCCATGACTTTGTGTCTCCAGCCTCACGCCGGATCCTTTGCTGTGAGATGACCAACACGCTCGTCTTGCTGTGATCAAAAGTTGGGACATCAAGGCCATCCACCCACTGTGGAGTGACTCCCAACAGCACAAGCACTCTACAGCATTATCATGTGATGGTTTTTCCTGGGAATCCCTCTCCTAAGTCACAGATATGGCACAGGGGTCAGGCCACATCCCAGGACGCTCCAGCTCCCGGCAGCTGGAGGGCAGGCAGATGGAGCCAGCTGGGTGGCAGCTGACAGCACACAGGAACTGGGAAGAGAGTCTCAAAAATATCCTGGCTGCCTTCCTTCCCTCCCCTGCCAGCTCCTGTGCTGCTCTGGAGCAGATCCCCAGGAGGGTTCTCCAGGCTGGAGCAGTCACGCGCTAAATTGGTCGGGGCATTAAACCCCCAGCGCTGGTATTTAAGGGTAATGGATGTATCTGGTAATCAAAGTGTTGCTTCAGTATCCATGGATACCCACGATTATGTGGTATTTGGATTCTGGTACAACACTAAGTACATTATTCCGCTTCCCTGAAATTCTCCAGGAGCTATTTTTCTTATCACCACTTAATTGGATTATCAGGTAGCAAAAGAGACACTTTAACACTTTTTCAGCTGATTTATCTGCAGAGATCCTCTTGGGGGGGGGGGGGAATTACTTTTAGCAACACTGAAAACATCACAAAGTTATGTTGTTGCTGCTGATTATTAAAAGGAACTTTCAATTAATTTGATTAATATGTTACTTTAAAATTAGCAGCTGCCAGGAGCTGCCTCCTGGATGTTTATTAAAGTTATGGGAACAACAGACAAAGCCTTTGGCATTGCACGGCTCGGCACAGCTCATCCTCCACTGGCAGGGATTTGAGGACCTTTCTCGCTGCTCATCAGCACAGAAAACATCCTCAAATCAGGATTTTAACAAAGGCTTATTGGGAAGGGTGGGAAAGGGACAGGTTAAGTGCAGATGGCAACTAGAATTTTAATCTAAACAATAAAAACAAGAAGTCTTCAAGTGTGGAGGATTTCTGACCCCTCGGAAAGACCCCGCCAGGGAGCTGCTGTGGTCCCATGATGATCCAACAAGCAGGACCCCCCATCACACAAGGGGAAATACAGTTTAACCTCAGCTTGGGGCAGGAAAAGGAGAGGAATTAACTGGGGAAGAAACAAAATAAACCTCAAAGGCACATAGTAGGGTTTTTTCACTGCTATATATGTTTTTTATGCCACTGCTGGGCTCTGGCATATCCTTCTATACCCTGCATATACAATTTATGAGCTGCAATGAATTTTACTTGTGAACCTCATATATTCTGCAGACAGGAAACTAATGGCAGTAACACTGAAGACTGAGTTAGAGAAGTCAGTACTCTCCCCATGTGAAAACTCCAATCCCACAATTGAGGATATTTCCCTGATAAAGCAGAGTCACATCCCAAAGGAAGTGGAACGACAGAGATTATTTGATACTCTTGAAATGCAGCCGGGCTGGCAGCTTGTTTGGCGTCAAACTCCTCAGCAGAGAGAGAGAACTGTTCAAACAGCTGCCACAAAACCACCAAATCTTCAAGGAACAGTCACTGGGAAGTCAATACATGACTCACACCTTTAGAGCAGAGCAGGAGCCTCTGTGGCAGGGAGGGAGTTCAGGTGGGGTTTTGTTATATGAGGGAGTTCACATTTCAGCAAAACCTAGAATAAACCTCTCCATGTCCGTGCTGCAGGACTGATCCTCAGCCTCTTGCAAGAAATAAATGAGATTTTCAGTAAATCACTCTAATGTAGGAAAACTTCCAGCGCCATTCCCAAAGCTGCAGATTCACAGCACACTGACCTGGATCTCTGATATCCCCCTGTCCCACAAGGTGCCACCAGTGTGGAAGTTCACCAGGGATGGGCTGGGGTCATCAGAACGCTCCAGAGGAAAGATCTCAAGCATTTATCCAACAGCTCCAGTCCTGCTCCATGTCCCCAGGAAAGCTGGGATGCAGAGCCCGGAGGAGATCCCAGGGTGATCCAGCACCAGCTCTGCCTGAGGCACTACAAAGGGATTTTAATCTGTGGACATCAGCTGGTTGGTAGAAAAGTTCCTGCCATTCCATGCAGCCAGAAATGGAAATAAATTAATCCATTCTGACCCCCCAAATTAAAACACAGCAAGGCACATTCAAAGACAACTGGCTGGATTTCATTCTGCCTGGATTTCCTGGTCCAAACCAGCACAGAATATTCAGAATCCTCAGGAAAAAAGAACTTCAAGTTAAAGAAATGGCTAATAGAGAGATCTAGAAATGCCAGCTGGGTCCTTGTCTCCAAAATCAAAGTTCTAACAAGACTCTGTATTGGGCTGTTGAGTCATTACCAGGAATAGTTAATATCCTTAATTTCCTGCTTACCAAGAGCTACAAAGTTCCTGCTTATGCCAATAAAAGAAGTTTGCAACTGCCCTGATCTGCAGATGGGCTCAAATTTAAATTACATCTCCAGAGTATCATAATTCAATTGTAAAAATGAAAAGTGCACCAATAATAAAATTACATTAAAACATGAAACTACAACAAGTTATCCAAGAGAAGGATCCCTGTGGATACCAAACAGCTTTAACTCAGAAACTTTCTACACATGAAGAATCTACTGAATCATTTTTGAATTTTATGTTTGCTAATCTTGTTTATTGTTTCATTTTTTCACATTAACCCTCATCATAACCTAACACCAGAACACCTAAACTGATACAGAAGACTAATGTTTCTAGTATGTAATTCGTTAATGCTTAATTCCATTGTGTCAGACCTTTGCTGCATGTTTAATGACATTCCTGGTGCGTTTTATCACCTCAAAATTGTCCTTTATTATGGCAGTTACACTCCAGCAATATACAAAAAATTAAGACTCTCTCTGGAACACCAAATTAAATTATAAGAATGGTATGGGATCATTTTGAAAGATTTAGAAAAGCTCTGTTTGCTAGAGACAAAATGAAGAAAATTAAGATACCCCGTTAGACCCAGAGCCACACAGGGGCTTGGGAGCATGTGTAGGAGCAGGAGAGGTTTTTGCAACAGGAGGAACTTGGGATTTATTTGCTTCCGAAAATCTGTGCTATAGAAAGAAGGTGCACTGGAGCCACACAGTGTATCCATGCAGAAAAAAACCCAATATAAAATAAAATGATGGTTCAGCTTCAAACAACTAAAACACTTTCGTTGTTACAACTTCATGCCAGGAGTGCTCCAATGAGCTGGTCTGGAGCAGAGCCCTGCAAAGCCTCCAGAGGGGATAAACCCTGCTCAGAGGGACACTGAGATCCCCCTAACAATGAAACGTTGCCATTTTGAAAGGAGACTGGATCCCAGGAAATCAAGAGAGAAAATAACTGATAAACCATTCCCTGTTTTCCTGTAAGGGCCCGGAACAAACAGATTCTCAACTGAAGAACATTCCTGATGCCTTGAATCATTTCCCTGTTTTTACAGCAGGTGCTGCTGGCAAAGGGAAAAGAGAGACCCCAAATCCAGACCCCTGAATAGAGGTGACAGGGGTGCAATGTGGGGTCTGTGGGACAGCCCTGGGTGCACCTCCTGATCCACAGGATGGGTCCCCCAGGAGTGCAACACGCTTTGTGTGATCTCATATGGCACAAATCCCAAAATAACGGGAACACAGGAGAGAATCCCACAGTTGTTACGTTCGGAAAAGACCTTTGAGGTCACTGAGTCCGACCATCAACCAGCACCATCACCATGTTCACCTAAACCATGTCCTCAATCCTCCCCTTTCTGAGCTGGGTTTAGTCAGCCTAAGCCCAGCTCTGCAGCGCTGTGTATAAAAATAGCAAAGGCAAAGTTCTCAGCAATGGTGGCAGAACACTTTCTAAAACACATTTGCTTTAGGAACAACTGTGGGCGGTGAAAGCTCTGGCTGCAGGAGGCAGAAACAAAGCCCCAAAAATACCGTGTTCCACAGCAGAGCCTTCAGCCAAGCCATGATCCAAATGAGGGCTGTGCTCCACACAAACACCAGCCAAGGATCTCAGTCCTGCAGCTGGTTCAGAAAACCCCCAAACTGGCACACTCAGAGCCCTGAACTGCCATTCCTGGGGAGGGGCACGGGAAGCAGCCCCTGCTGCAGACACAGCTTTCCTCGGGCATCTCCAGAGGCTCCTGATGCCCAAAGGGAGGGAAACGTGGCAAGGCTGGTCCTGAAGGGACACATAGCTGTCTTGAAAGGAGATTGGACTCCAGGGAATCAAGAAAGAAATAGAATTGGTAAAATATTCCCTGTTTTCCTGTAAATAAGTGCTGGACAGCACCTTCCTTGGCACAGCTTGAGGCCGTTCCCTCTCCTCCTGTCCCTTGTTCCCTGGGAGCAGAGCCCGACCCCCCCTGGCTCCCCCCTCCTGTCAGGGACTTGCAGAGCCAGAAGGTCCCCCCTGAGCCTCCTTTTCTGCAGGCTGAGCCCCCCCCAGCTCCCTCAGCTGCTCCAGCCCCTTCCCAGCTCCGTTCCCTTCCTTGGCTGCTCTCCACACACATGGTCCAACCTGAGTCTCCGCAGCTGTGGCTCTGCAAACCAGACCTGTTCCCTGCCATGGAACCTTCCAGCAGCTGCATCTCCCCTCCAGCACGCCCTCCCCGGGCAGAGGGCAGCCAGACTCCCCCCTCCAGGCCCTGGATTGCTCCCCACGGGTCCTGGATGCAGGGCTGCTCCCGAACAGAGCCCCTGGAGGCTGCTTTGGCTGCCTTGCAGGACACGATTTCCTGCCACCACCCCCCACACAGATCCTGAGCCGTGGGGCTGCTTGTTGGAGCTGCCTCTTGGAGCTGCACTGTGTAATTTAGGGACTGTGCTGTTCCTGCAGGGACATTTCCCCCCAGCAATAACGGTGCCACCTCTGGGTAGTGAATCATTATAAACTCAGAGCACAAAATGATCTCTACTGATGAAGCTTTTCTAACCACAGTTTAGAATGTTCCCTTGTTCCTAATTAATTTTTTCTTGGAGAGGTAAGGTGGTGTTTTAGCCTGCTCTCAGTTAATGGTATTTTTGTGGCTGTTATGTATCTGTGAGGGCAAGTAAAGACTTGTCAGTTCTTCAAAGAATGAGAAATCTAGAGAGTGGCAATGACACAATGGGAAATCTCAGTGGGAAAGGAGGGAGAAGAAGAAACCTTTGAAGTATAATTTTGGAAGGAAACCTGTTTCCTGATTTTTCCACCCAAGAACAGGCCAGCATGAAAACATTCTTTCCTGGACCCCATGTCAGGCTTGCAAAAGCTCTGCAGTAGATCAGGGACATGGAGCAGGCCTCAGAGGGACTCCTGGGCTGTGAGTCAGTGAGGACATGGGGTGAGGATTGGGCTGGAGCACAGAACTCCAAGGGAAGCTCCTGACAGCAAATGGGGGGTTGACATTCACTGCTCTTAGTTACGGAGATCACAGAGTCATGAAGGCTGGAAAAGACCTTCAAGATCAAGTCCAACCTTCAGCCAAACCCCACCACGTCCACTAAACCATATCAACTCATGTTTTGGCAGGAAGACAGGAGGAAACAGGGTGTGAGCCTGGGGGACATGGAGGGTTGAAGGAAAAGGAGATGGCTTCCATGACATCAGGGCACTTAGGGATATGGTTTAAGGGTGGTGATGGTGCTGTGTTTTTGGTTGGACTCAGAGATCTTGAAAGTCTCTTCCAACCTTGATGATTCTGTGATTTCTGTGGCATTTTGTTTCACCTCTAGTTCATAGAATGGTTTGGGGTTGGAAGGGACCTTACAGACCATCCAATTCCAACCCCCTGCCATGGGACACCTTCCACTAGACCAGTTTGCTCAGAGTTTCATCCAACCTGGCCCTGGACACTTCCAGGAATGGGGCAGCCACAGCTTCTCTGGGCAGCCTGTGCCAGTTCCTTGTGTCTCACCCAAAGGAAGGCAGCAGATCCCTGCTCATTCCTCCTACACTCTTCCAGCAGGATAAGGGTCTCCTCCCTCTATGCTCGAGCCACCATCCCCAGTCTTTGGGGCACTGCTCTCATTTCCACACACTGTTCTGCTGCTGCTTCCCAGCTTTGACTGAACCCTGAAATGCTGCTGCTCCCCTGGGGCTCACCCTCACACACAGGGCCTGTCACACACAGATCACACTGGGGGCCAACAACACAGGCTCCAACATTCCTGAGAGAAGAGTTCATCGAGTCTCATCAGCAAACTGCCACTCCATGATGTGTGTTCATATCCCACAGCACCTCAGGAAGCCTGAACAAAGCCCTGAGTCAGACACAGCTGTTAAAAGCACATTTAAGCACAGTCTCGAAAGCAAATCACAGAATTCATGGAATCAGAGAACCATTTAGGTCAGAAAAGACCTTTAAGATCCTTGAGTCCAACTGTTCCCCCAGCACTGCCAAGGCCACCACTAACCTATGTCCCCAAGTGCCATATCCACACAGCTCTTAAACCCCTGCAGGGACAGTGACTCAGCCACAGAGAAAGGGTCAAAATATGGTTGAACATTTGAACCCAGAGCATGAACAGACTGAAGGGAACACACCAGTCCCATTCCCTCCAAACCAGCTCCAGATCAGACTTGCAGGTGCCAGCTGGGGTGACTGACATATCAAAACACAGTTTTTCTGTCAGGTCCCACGAGGGTTTCTGATCAGCCCTCACTTGCTGCAGCACATTTTCTCTCAAGAGATTCACACCCAAGGTCATTGCTGGGAGCGTCTCCACTGCCCAGTGCCTTCTAGGACTGGAAATGTGTGCATTCAGCAAATGGGAATTATTTCAGCAGGTTCTGTTCCTAGCCCTTGGATAGAGAAAGACAAAACTCTGTAATTCCTTGGTCTTTTCTTGTCTTTCTCATAATCCTTGTCTCCTTCACACTGGAGTAATGTTCTTAATGTACTAGACTGAGCCTTAATGACCCTCTCTCAAATGAGTACTAAAAATGCAATACAGTTCAATAAAACCACTGTTGCAGCCTTGCAAAAACCACCCCCCTGCACTGCCTGGGGATAATCTGGTCAAGTTAATGGAGCTCTGACACGAGAGGTTGTAAAAGGTACAGAAGTGAGGAGCAAGCTCTAGGGAGGCAGTCCAGGATTGATCCCAGCAGTGCCTTATCTCATGGAAAATGACCCACGTTATATCACAGTTAGAGACCAACACCCAGGGACTGGGGCTGAGAGGCACCCCAGAGAGGGGACAGGGAGGTGACACTCAGCCAGACAGTCAGGCCAGGCTGGAAGGGGCTTGGAGCAACCTGGGCTGGTGGAAGGTGTCCCATGGCAGAGGCTGGAACTGGGTGAGCTTTAAGGTCCCTTCCAACCCAAACCATTCCATGGTTCTGTGAATATCCCAGGGCAGCATGGGCTGCAGCTCTGGAATACGGATCCTCCAGGAAAATGCTCAGGGCAGGAGGCACCCAGGGGAGGAGGGGGCTGGCAGAGGGGTGGCCCTGGTCCCCAGGAACAGCCCTGCCTGTAAATGAGCTGGGTGAAGGGATGAGGGGGTGCCAGTGAGCAGAGGGAATGGGGAGCACCAGGGAGGGCACTTTGTGAAACCCAGAGCTGAGCAACCTCAGCTCCCAAAGCAGTCACGCTGAGGGACGTGGGGCAGGGCCTGGGGGGCTGCACAGGAGCACCCCCTGAACACCCCTGTCCCTTCACACTGTCTTTGGGCTTCTTGTACTGGTCCAGACTGGGGGGTGTGGGGTGCTGAGCCCCCCATGGCTCTGAGCTGTGTGGCAGCTCCTGGGACACCACGAGCTGAGGAGGTTCCTCTTCACACTGCACAGAGTGAACACAAAGGACAGGGAGCAAAGATCACCTGCTGCCTCGGAGAGTAAAGCTTTGCCCTCCAGGCTTTGAACCACTGCTGTGGTCTCGTTCCTGGCACATCTGAGCACGTTTGCACAGGCTGAACGTTCACCTTCTCTCAACAGGGCCCTGAACATGGTGTGGAACAGACTCCAGCCCCAGCCTGGGCCCTGCCAGGGTTTCTCAGCTCTGCAGTTCTCCTGTAACCCCAGCCAGGTGAGCCAGACAAAGGGCATGAAAAGCTGAATAAGCAAAAAACATGCTTGACCCAGCCCCTGGAACCAAACCACCCCCACTCCCTGCCCCTGTGCATTCCCTGCACCCAGGAACCTCAGAAAATAGGTGGAACATGGTTATACCGGAGTTACTCAGCACTGAGCTCTTCATTGACTGTTCTCTAAAGAGGCTTTTCAATGAACAGCCCATTAGAGACAAAGTGATTCTCTCAGTTTGGTGCTGAATTCGAGAGGCCCATGAAATATTTGCCAATATTCGGAGTGCCCGACGTGTTTCCCTGAACAGAGAAGGATTGATTGCTGCAGAAATCCTCCCTCCAGCACAGCCCACACTGCCCTGCCAAGCTTCCAAAACCAGCCACAACCTTTAAAGCCTCTGTTTTCCCTTCATCAAATGGGGTTACGGCAATAGGACACTCGGATCTCCGACAAGACAATTCTCAGGAACACTAGGAAATCTGGCATTCAGAAGACCAGAGAGAGAGTACTAAAAAAAGATAAGAAAGAATTAATATGCTGAATATGCCCCTTTTCCTTACTGTGGGGCACTCATCATATTAGTCTCAATTTAATTAAATGTCCTTATATTATTTGCAGATCAAATTTCACACTCTCCCACCTGCTCCTCCTGACATGCACCTGCAGCTCCAGCGCTGTGCAGCCCATTATTCCAACTGGAATTTATTGTACCTCAGGGGAGTCTAGGGGAGAAAAAGCTCCACTTGAGAGCTGCAAACCTGCACGTGGAACTAATGAGTACAAAGAGGAATTTTTGCTTGTCCTGTAAATCCTGGTGCTTCAGGACATGACTCCAGCACTCAACTCTCCCAAACCACACCAACTCCACCATTCCATGTGGCCTCCTCCTGCCAGAGGCCTGGCCCTGGAAGCTTCAGCTCTTTCAATGTGGAACAAGTGATAAGGACCAATAAATTTTCTCTTAAATTTAGTCTGACTGGTATGAAGAAATTTAAATGATGTTCTGAGCATTACATAAACCAAAAATCATTACATCAATGTAACTCCCAAGAAAAGAGATGTTAACTGTTACTTCACATGAAACATCCAATTTCTTTATTTCTAATTCCTTTTGTGGCCAGAAAGATGACCAAAGTTATCTTTACTTGGCAAAAACCACTACAACGCGTGTGGGAGAAATTAACACTTCGATTAATGCTTTTAATATTCAAAATTAATTTCCAACCCTCCTCTCGGTTTCAAAGGTTCATATTAATCATCCCTCCCAATATTATGACATATTGAAAGAGCTGGATTCCAAAACAGTGAGTGAGGAGGCAGCTCCCCACCGCTGTGCTCAGGCTCTTTGCTGGCATTTCACGCTTCCCACTCTGGGAACGCTCCCGGCAGCACCACGGAGAAGCCGCTTCCCCATCACACCTCTCTGAACAGAGCATGGAATTTGCTGCTGCAAATACCCTTCCTGGGAGCTGACAAACAGCACTTCATTTCATGGCTCATGTCTCTGGGCTGGAACACTCAAGGAGCAAAGACACCATGGTTGGCTGGTGACTCTGCCACCTCACAGAGTCATGGAATTGTGGGGGTTGGAAAAGCCCTCTGAGATCACTGAGCCCAACCCTTAACTCAGCACTGCCAAGGCCACCACTGACCCATGTCTCCAAGTGTCACATCCACAGGGCTTTTAAACCCCTCCAGGCATGGGGACTCCACCCCTGCCCTGGGCAGCTGTGCCAGGGCTGGAGAGCCCTTTCCATGAAGGAATTTTCCCAACATCCCACCTGATCCTCCCCTGGCACAGCCTGAGGCTGTTCCCTCTCCTCCTGTCCCTTGTTCCCTGGGAGTAGAGCCCGACCCCCCCCCCCCCGGCTCCTCCCTCCTGTCAGGGGGTTGCAGAGCCAGAAGGTCCCCCCTGAGCCTCCTTTTCTCCAGGCTGAGCCCCCCCAGCTCCCTCAGCTGCTCCTGCTGCTCCAGCCCCTTCCCTTTGGAGAAGATTTGGAGAAACAGCCATGCCCAACACATTCCAGGCATGGAACGAACCAGGACAGGCCCTGCAGGTGAATTCCTGAAAAAGTAGCTCCTTTAAAAGTCATTACTGTGAATTTTGTACTTCCTTTTGCCTTTCTGAGAACAAGGCAACTTTCAAAACCAAGGATCAAAGAGGCACAGCCACGGAACTCCAGTGAGCCTTGTTTAATCCGCTTGGTTTCATCTGTTCTACAAACTCCTTATTTTGGGGAAATAGATGTTTTAAATTAAGTTGCTTGGATAGCCACTTAGGCAAGAGCTGACTGTCAAATATTTTGAGCAGCTCCACTTCCCCACGCTGCACATCCGCACCAATAGCTCCAGTTTATTGTGATAAAGCAATTTGTTGAGTCATGCTCTTTTTCCCTCTATCCAATCTTGATTCCCCAGACAGTGTCAGTTCTCCATTTGTTAATCCATATTTAATTTTTAAATCACAAAACATCGTGGCTTTAAAGATAAGCTTTTAAAACGCCCTCCTACACAGCCTTTCTCGCCGTCTCCCGGGATATTGCTGATAACAAGCAAAAATCACACGCTTCAAATATTAATGAAGAAGCTGCTACTGGAGACTGGGAAGTTCAAGGCCAGGTGATTATTGTGTGAAGATGGGATGTCGAATGAAACCTGGGGAGAAACAAGGCTAAGGATAAAAGAGCACTGGAGGCAAGACAGCAGTTGGCAAGTGTCAGATAAGGATCTGGAAAAACACCACACAAAGCCAGGGAACAGGGAAGGAGCTCTGCTCTCACAGGTGGGGACGAAAGCCCCAAATGCCTCCGTTCTGGGGACACAAAACTCAAAAATAACCACCAAACTGCTGATTTCCATTGCTTGGAGGGTCCTTGGGGCACACAGACAATGTACAGCACAAAACCTTCCAGCAGCACCTGCCCCACCCAAATCCAGGCAATTATTGAAATCCCTCAGAAAATATTTCCCACAGAGCCATACCTGCTTTTGTTCCCAGTGAAATGCCGTTGGATGGTAACTCCCAACCCCTCCAATCCAGGCTGGGAGCTGCTGTCCCCTGGGGGCTCCCGGGCTGTGCTGGCAGCTCCTGCTCCCGAATTCTGCCCGGGGGATGTGGGGTGGGGGATGCACTGTGGGATACTGGGGCTGCTCCATGCCTGGAACAGTGTCACCATCCTGAACACCCCTGTAATCCCAAAGGACAACCCAGTCCTGCACCTATGGAAGAAAACTCTGTGTTTTCGAAGCCATGGAGGAGCCCCTGCTCGCACCGAGCGCCTCAGGAAAGCTTTTCAATGCAAACTTGATTCCTGCTACACTGAAAGAAGATTTCTATTAAAACTAAAATTACCCTGATGATAAATTTTAATTAGCAATATCCCCAAAATACTAAAGTAATCTGATGGAGAAAGAGAATTCCAGCTGAAATAGCAGGAAGTGTAAATCCTCTGCCTGATTTACAGATCTTGGAAGGAAATCTGGAGCAGTTCCTTCAGCCTCTCATGCAGTATCTTTTATTTTTCTTTAAAAAAGTTACACTGCCAAGGATACCTTCCTTTTTTTTTTTTTTTTTGATCCTTTTAATTCCTAGCACTGGCTGATTTGCATATGCCTTTTATTAGGGTTAAGGTCACTGTCACTGGACACTTTTGTCTTTCAAATATCAAACCAGCAATACCTAATTCTGAGCTCCTTCATTAAAAATTCCATAGTCATTTCCTACAAGAAAAAAAAAGTAATCTTGGAACAACCTGGTCTGGTGGAAGGTGTCCCTGCCCATGGTCTTTAAGGGTCCTTCCCACCCAAAACATTCCACCATTCCATCATTCCAGCTCCCCTGTGGATCTCCAACTGCTGCTGCTTTGGCCTCTGAAAAATAATGACTGATCATCCTTAAACAACCACATGGTCACAAATGAGGCCCAGGAGCCCCAGGTCTGAGGTGACTCTTAATTACTGCCCCCATTCCACACATCACCTGCCCTGTCTGCCCCCAGCATCAGTCTGACAAACCCCAGAGCCCGGGGGTGTTCAGGTGACCCTCCAACCACCCCCCTTCAGCTCCGTGTCCCTGGAGACCTCCATGAGGATCCCAGGACAGCAGGAAAACTGAATTATCAAAGGACATCCAAAGGAAAGGGGGATGGTCCCACCCCAGGGAGGGCAGAGCACAGTCCAACACCAGATCAGCTCGGTGACAAAGCCAAGGAAAGAACTCCCAAACATGTTATAAAATGCCTTATGATCTCTCCAGATCATTGACATTCGAGCCTTTCCCTCCCCACAGGCTCCCAGAGAAGATGTTCTTTTATTCTCTGGTCATTATTTCCAGCGTGTTCAGTGGTTTACAAACATCATGTACTGTTTGCTTTCCCCACCAAATGCAGAGTTCAAGGATTCCTGTCCTCTGTCTGGGCTCAGGGAATGCAAATACCAGCTCTGCTTTGAGGCACCGAGTTTGTGTAGCAGAGGATGGTGAAGAAAAAGAGAATTTTTTTGCCACATTTGCACTATGTAATAAAGGTTCCCACAGATTTTTAAACAAGTGTAAGAACTTTCTGTTAAGTCAACTCTCCTGAGCAAGGGCACAGCATGAAATCTTTTCAAAATATGCTTTCCTTCCTAAACCAGCACATGGATGCTGCTGAAAACAGAAGAAAAACTAACATTCCCATTTCTGAACCTGCACATGGTGATCTCCCCATCACACTGCAAAGTGAGAGAGACTCCCATTAATTTGGTGTAGTGTAGGAAAGGACAGGAGGGGTTTGATCCTTTGCACTGGTTTGTGTCCCATTCTGCTTTGTCATCAGAGAACTTCTGCTGAAGCACCAGTTCCCCTCCACCCTGCGGGAGGAATGTGCTTCAAATGTTTACTTCTTTCTTGTTAAATAAATAACTGGAATTCTCAGGATGATGGTCCAAAGAACTCCCTGTAAGTCAGTCAAGTGGAGCATCCAAAAAGGACATTATGTCACAACACTCAATCTCCTATTTCTTAATATCCCCTGATAAAAACGGGTTTTAAAGCTTCATCAAATCTCACCTATCTGATGTTCTCAATAATTTCATTCAAGTTCATTAAAAAGGTATTGCAGTTTATGATAGTGTTTCAATTCAGAACAGAAGCTACTTAAAGGCTCTCATATAGACACTGCAGGGCTGGAAATGCACTTGGAGAAGATAAACAAGAGTGTGTTCATGCACTATTTATATCCTTATTGGCACCACTGTGGCTGAGGCCACACAAACTTTACATCTCAGCTACCAACCCTTCACATCAGGTAGAACATTTCAGATGGCAGGAGCTTCTTTTGGCTTTTTTTTTTCCTTCTAATTGAAGGATAAAAAAGCAGAGCAATGGGAGGATTTTATGGTTTAATAGCAAACATGCTGATGTGGGAACACACAACTTGAATGAAAGGGATTCAAAATCATTTGTACTTGCACATAAAAAAATCAATAAAGTGATTTTTGCACAAAAAACATGACCATTTGTCCAGCAACATATCAGATACTAATTTTACTGGTCATATTTGTAAGCTTGTGTTTAAAAAAAATTAGCTGAAATTAAAAATTGGACTCTCTGTGTTACTATAACTTCCCAAACTGCCTGTGAAATCCTGGGATAACCACGAGAGGGACATGCACAGTGCAGCTTGTGCAGGGTTTCACAACACAGTGTCCACGTGGGATTTCAGAGAACCAGGCAGGATTTAATGGCAGATACTGTGAGATCAGCTCAAAACACGTTTTGATAGTACTTTCCTTCCATCCCTCTCTGGAGGCAGAGCCCACAGTGGAGGACAAGGACAGGAGGAGGAGCAGGAGCACAGACAGGGCTCAGGTGATGTGACATTGCACAGAACAACCTCAGTGCTCAGGAGTTCACATGGGAGGCCACAGAAAAGGATTTCCTGCTCAGATCTCATCCCAACCTCTCTTCCTTTGGTTGGAAGCCTCCCTGGGAACAGCCAAGGTGCTGCAGTGAGGGGAGTGCTCAGCACCCAGCATGGGGGGAAGGCTGTTCCCAGTTCCTCTGGAATAAGCCAACACATTTCATTCCAACTGCCAGCTGGGCAGTTTGAAAGGTACAACTGTCCGTTGCATCAACAGAGCAGAATTAAAGAATTAGTCCTCATAATTAGACCACATAGTCAAATCTCCTGTGGCATGACCTCCTCTGGAGAACAACCTCAGCTGCACTCCAGCACCTTCAGGAGAGCAGCCCCAGGACCCAGCTGGCCCTCCTGCTCCAGCCCCATTTCTCTCTCTGCATTCAGAGGTGGGAGGTGCCCACTGGCCCCACGGGCTGCATTGCTGGCTCAGTCCTTCTCCCTGGCTCCTGTGCACCCACTTCACCCAACACTCCTGAGCTATTTGGATCACAAGAGGTCCTGGTGAGGTACCTGCACCCTGGTACCAGGGCAGACACCACCTGCACCTTCCCAATCCCTGCCAGAAAAGCTCCTCCTCTGCAGAGGAGCTGCCTGACTGCTGACAGGAGATAAAATCCATCAACAGCAAACAGCAACAGGAACATTCCCATGACACTTCATGTCACACCAGCACCAGGAACGTGGAAGAGTCCAGAGGCCTCTGAGAAAATCCATCAAGTGCTCAATTCATCCACCCCAAAAGAGAAGAGTTTTTTGAATCGTAAAAATTCCTAATAATTTAGAGGGAAGGGGAAGTGCCTCTGAGCAGCCAGTCAGCACAACCAACTCACAGACAGAACTGCACCAAAGCTGCCCCCTGATCTGAGACACAGCATGGGAATGTGGTGGGATTCTTTTTTAAACTGCAATAAAAGCATTTCACCAATGGTTGAAAGAGAAATGGAAACACTTTTTACCTACCAAAATATGGAGTTCACTGCTCTGTGTTTCCCCTGCCACAGCTGAAGACATCACTAACACCTAAAACAGAGCAAAGAGCTGCACTTGCATATCAAATGTCTAAAGACAAGGTGTAGAGGTCAGTGCAGGTCAGGTCACCCTCTCCCACAGAACAGATTTCAAAGCAAGTACAAAACTTCAGCCCAAGGAAAATCCCTTTTCCATGCCAAATAAATAAGTGTGGGGCAAACATTTGTTAGGGAGAAGAGGAACAGAACCCCTGGGAATCAGGGTTCAGTGTTGGGTGTCG
This sequence comes from Corapipo altera, assembly GCF_003945725.1. Lineage (NCBI taxonomy): Eukaryota > Metazoa > Chordata > Aves > Passeriformes > Pipridae > Corapipo > Corapipo altera. Next base: position 17,034,284 of record NW_020884882.1, on the reverse strand, counting down.
GGGGGTGCAGAGCTGGGGGCAAAAGCCCTCTGGGCTCCACCAGCATCCTCCTGGGAATGACCCTCCCACTGCCACAGCCCAGGCACTGCAGAGGGACTTTGTCCTGGAGTGACAGGACAAGGGGAATGGCTTCCCACTGCCAGAGGGCAGGATCAGATGGAATATTGGGAAGGAATTCTTCCATGTGAGGGTGGGGAAGCCCTGGCACGGGGTGTCCAGAGAAGCTGTGGCTGCCCCTGGATCCCTGGAGGTGTCCAAGGCCAGGTTGGAGCAATGGAAGGTGTCCCTGCCCGTGGCAGGGGGTTGGATCTGGATCATCTTTAAGGTCCCTTCCAACCCAAACCATTCCAGGACTCCAGTGGGCAGGGGACAGTCCATCAGAAGCTCTGGAACCTGTGCCACAGAGGACACTGAGATCCCAAAGGCAATTCCCTCTCTGCCAGAAATTCACATTTCCCCAGCATTTTTACCCAAAGACCAGACAAAATTAAAGCTGTTCAACACCAGTTGAAACCTGACTCTCTGTAAAAGCAGTGGGGGAGCCTGTGACTTCCATAGTGGAGAAGGGGCTGCAGCACAGCCTCCCCTGCTCCATACCCAGCTCCTGAGCCTGCTCCATGGAACAGGGAAGGTGCCTGGTTCCAAAGGACCATCAGCCCACACATTGACCCCCTGTGCTGCAGAGGGGCTGTGAGGAGCCCCAGCACCCCACACTCCACATCACCCACAGCACACAGTTAAAGTCTACAGCAGATTCTTCATATGTTTCAGAGAATATTTGGGCACGAGCCAAAAGAAAAGATGTAGGAACAAAAACGAACCAGGAGAAATGTAGAAGTGGGAGGAACAAAGCAAGCAAACACCTCTTTCAGCACAGATCAGCTCCAACACGGGCAGCTGCAGGTACCCAGTGAGATGCTGCCTGTCTGCAGCTCCATGAGGAACCCTGCACAGCTCCTGTGTGCCCCACACACTGCCTGCATCAGCTCTGCCTTCAGAGTGGGGTTGAGATTTGCTCATATAATCAGGTTTCCAAAGCAGATGATACAGGGTCTGCTTTAAAACAACACCTTGTTTGATGCAGTTTTTTTGTTTTTCCAGGCAGACACTCAGAACAGCTTGAAATTTCTACTGAACCTGGATAGGGAAAGGAACTAAACTAGATAGAAAAAAAAATAAACTAGATAGGGAAACAAACTGAGGGAGACAGTGACGTCCAGGGGTAAAAAAAGCACAACCAAGCCTTGTTTGAGGCTGTAGTTCTGCTTTCAATTTGGCCAAGCAAACCCAGGCACTAATCAATACTTTTTGAGACAGATTATATCTCATTAGGATCTCCTGGTTCATTTGCTGCTTGTTATACTGTTCCTCCCAATAACTCTCAATCCTTTGCAAATGAGATCTACCTTCAGGGAGAATAATGCCCAGAGAATTTGCCCAGGGTTTGGGTACAGCCAGCTGCAATCAAGGGCTGCTGCAGACTGCAGCAAAGTGTGGCTCCCTCCATCACCTCCGTGGTCTCAGCAGTCCTTGGATGCCCCTGGCATCCAACACTGGAGGAGCTCAGCACTAACACCCCCCAGAGCCATCCCCTCTGGGGCCGGGCTTCACTTGGCTGTGCCTGCACGTGACAGAGCATCACACACAGCTACCTGTTACTGCCAGTTCAGGGTCACTCCAGGGAGCAGTTCCCAAAGCTTCCCGGGATAGATGTCCCACAAAACCACCTCCTATCTCTGCACATCCTTGGGAAGAGCTGCATTAAACCCCCCGCCATCAATCTTTGTTCTCTTTGCTGTGACTCAACGGGATGAACTGCCTGGAAGTGCTTCCAGGAGCCGACTGCAGTTGGTTGCTGTGGGGAAAGGGGAGCTGGGCACACAGAGGAGAGCTCAGCTCCCAGGAAGTCACTTCTACTGCTTCTATTCCAGGGGGAAACATAAGGAAGGGATGACAATTAATACTGCCAGTGGTTGCTTCTTGTTGTAATTTCAAATTTGCATCCAGCAAAAATAAGTTCCTTGGATAAAACTGTAAAAGCTTTTTTTTAAAAAAATGATAAATTCATTAAAAGAAGTAAAAGTGTCTCCTGCAGCCCTCAGTCTCCAGGCTCAGTGCCTGAATAGTCTTGAATCACATTCAATTTATCATGAGATTGTCAAAGGTGAAAAGGTTAAATCAGTGGCACTGACTGTAACTTGGAAATTCTAGTGCATGTATTTGGATTTTTGCCTGCCAGCTGGAACAGGAGCTGCAGTGAAATTACAGCCCTCCTGTAAATCCCAGAATGACTCCCAGGAGTCAGCCCCGTGCTCTTGGAGTGGTTTGATGGGGTAACTTCACTGAGGTTTTACTGCCCATGGCCACTCGTGCCTAGTTACAGTCCAGGGAGGGTTTCAGCTTTGCTGCACTGCATTTTCTGCACACAAATTTTCTCTCTGGCCTTTTCTTCCTTTATTTGGCAGAAACAGAACTCCAGCTTAAACAGCAAAATGCCCATGATTTTGTATCAAGGTTCTCCCACCATCTTAAAAGTGGTGGTTGATCCAGCCAGTTCAAATTCTGTCAGATGGTCTGGACAGGAGATGTGCTGGGGATGTAATTCAGGGATCTCCTGTTTCCATGGTAAATCAGGGTGAACAACAGGAAGACAAGAGAGTTAAATCTATGGAAAGAAAACATTATGGAGAAAGGAACAGGAGCTGCACAGGATCAGGCTCATTAAGCTGTGAATTTGTACCTCAATAATCAAACCTCTGGCTGGTCCCATCCTTTCATGGGTACCTGCAGGAGCTGCTGACACAGAGCTCGAGCTCCCTGGGCAGCTGGGAACACCAACAGTGCTCCTCAGCTTCTCCTGAATCCCTGGATTGGTACAGCTGGAAACTTCCCCACTCCTCAAAGCCATCCTCAAAGCAGCCCTCTGTCCTGAGGACTCACCAGGGATGGGAATGGACCGAGGTCAGAGAGGGACCACATGGGAGAGGTTTGCTGGTCACACAGGATGTGCTTTAGTGGGCTTAGCAGGCATTTGGGTGAAGGTTGGACTTGATGATCTTGGAGGTCTTTCCAATCTTAATGATTCTATGATTCTATTCAGGTCCAAGCTCAGTTTTCAAGTAGAACCTCCTTCATCTCAGGCAACTCATGGAGAAGCCTGTCACATATGGAGAGCAAGAAAAGGAAAGTTTCATAATCAAGGCCATGAACAATTCCTTCGTCCCTTCACTTTTCTTCAGTTGCCTTGACAGAAACTGTCTTCACTAGAGATAATTTTGTGGATATTTATGAGATTACAGCAGCCTGGCTCTGGTCACACATCTGCTCCACAAAAAAGCATTTAGAGCTGTGGTCAGTGCAGCCAAACCCATCTGGAGGCAGGTGAGGGTTCTGGGCTGCTCACTGAGGGGACGGTGCCAGAGAACCTTCCAGACCATAGAGGCTCTGTAACACACATCAGAACTCAGGAGGGGCCAATTTACGTCAGATACTGCAAACATTTAGGCTGTCATTACATTTATGATACGCTTTAAAATTACCAGTCATCCTAAAAAGTCAATTAGTTGGGTTTCCCAGCCAGGCAGGGGCACTCCATGAGTCACCCCAGCACCTGGAGCCCCACGTGCTGAGCCCACCCACGGTCACGGAGCAGTAGCTCAGCACTGCAGCTTTACAGCTTTGCTGGCACCAGCACAGCCCACAGAAGGCAAATAAAAGGTTTACACCACTCCACGGGAACCTGGGGCTCATTAGAAACCTCTCCCTCAAGTCTGGCTGCAGAATGATGACACAGGAAAACTTCAGAAAGTTCAAAATTAGGAGCCTATAAAGGACTGTTCAGTTTGCTTCCCAGTAAGGTTAAAACTTATTCCAGCTGTGGTAAATAGTCTTGATATTCACACCTGAAATTTGGTTCTGGAAACATGTTATTCCTGCCTCTAAACCTACCTGAGGCAGCACCACCTGGGCAGCTCCCCAAACACCCACATCCCAACACTGAAGGGCAGGAAAAGGCAGACCATTTTTTTCCAGGCTCTGCAGACAAACCCACACGGCATGTGAGCACTCATGAGGTTCAAAACATGAAACTCTGAAAGGTGAGGAATTTTTGACAATTCCTTTAATGCTTCAATCACGGCCTTAGCTAGTTTTTTTCAAGTAGCTCCTTTTCTTAGTTGGCATATCTTACCCAGCAGCTGAGCTGCTCCTTCCTTCCCAGGGGACACCCGTGTTGCCCTCCCATCATCTCATCCAACTGCAGACCCCCAGCTTTGTTCTTCCAGGGAACAGGTCCTTTCAGAGCTCAATCACGTCTCCAATTTCTTGACTGGTTTCAGGAAAGGCAGGTCATTTTCCAAAGGCCGCAAAGGTCTTCCAAGCCCAACCACTCAGGAAAATGAGAGACAATCTCCAGAAATCACTCTGAATTTCCCGTCCATCCCCAGCATTAGGGCAGTTATCCATTTTTGTGCTACTTTCACACGTCTATTTGTTTCAGGTGAACAACTATTGGTATTTTTACCACCATTATTTGGTAGAGAGTCTGGAGGAGAGGTGAGGAAAGCACAGTGCTGAACAGGGCCTTAAGAATCCTTTCTGGATGAAACACGGAGTCAGTACCTGTGATATTCTCACTCAAAGCTTCTTGGGTTTTCTGTTGATTTCTCCTTGGCAATGCCACTTGTGATAACAGCTCCACATCCAGGTTGACCTATATAATAATCTTGGTAGCACAGAAAGCACACACCACCTTCCACTATTTTTGGAGAACATAAATGGAAATACGTATGGTTTGCTTGGTTATTGTGTCCCTCTGGAGCTATAAAAATCCAGTTGGAACAAATGTCCCAGGATTGTCCAATTCACCAGCCAAATTCACAGATCTGTTCTTTTTTCAACAGAAGGACACAACAACGAAAAATAGACTTATTAGTTCACATTGAGGCATAAGTCTTCCTGCTTTACACTCATGTGACCCTGAAGAACTTCAGTTACAGGGTCAGCCATTGCTGCCCACGGGGAGGAGGAGATGGAGCTTCTCCTTCTCTCCCTGTCAATGTTTGTCACTTTAGCAGAAGAAGCCAACATGGTGAGATAGGAGGGCAAAAGCATCAAAGGAATTTTAAGCCTTTTCCCTATTTATTCTGTTACCCTCTAACTGTGCTAAATTAACCCTGCCACATGACAGACCTGTCATTTTCCTTTCTGTGTCTCTCAGTTGCTTTCCCTGGGATTAATCAGCAGCCTCACCTTCCTGCCATTGCCCAAACAGCCACTGCTTCCAGGGCCAGCCTTTGAATGAGCAGGTCAGAGAGAGGAGCACAGCCTGGGTTATTTGGCTGGATCACACCTGATTTCACAAGGTGCCAGGGCTGCACCCACAGCCCCCTGGCAGCCTCAGCACAGGCTCTGTCCCACTGGCATTGTCACAGCTCTGTTTGTGCCACCATTCCCACAGCCCCCTTTCCTCACCTTGGGAAGGACACAACAAGGCAAAGCCCCTCTTTGGCCTGGCAGTCAGATCTGTCCCTGCAGAGCTGGGCTCTGCAAAGCCAGGCCCAAGGGGGCTGTGCAGCCCATGGGAGAGCAAAGTCCTCCTGAGCAGTGAGTGCACCCTGGGGTGGGAGGGCAGGGGGAGCCTGGCCTGGTCAAGAGCCCTCCTGCCCTGCCCACGAGCCCTCCTGCCCTGCCCGCTGCCCCCTCACTGTCTGCTCCCGTTCTGAGCCTTGCTTAGTGCCCCAGCCATGCCCCCCTGCACATCTGCCCTGTCAGCTCAGCACAGCACTGCCTGAACCACCCTCAGGGCTGAAGAGGAGCCCAGCTCCTGCCCAGCATCAGCACAGTCCTCTCTTTTAGGAGTGGAAATCATGCAGAGCTGCAGCAGGACCACGGCAGAGGGGCAGTGCGGGGCTCCAAGGCTCTCCTGGAGAGCAGGAGCTGCTGGAAATAGCCAAACACATCATAAGGAAGGTCATCTCCCCATGGATGAGCCATGGGGTGCCCCCAAAGCTGCTCCAGTCATCCTTCCCGTTCACTGTCCACGCTCCAAGAGTGGAAAAGAGATTAAAATGTCACAGGAGATAAAGCTCCAGAGCTACAAACACAAGATGGGAATGATGAGCCAGGAGCTCACTCCTGGCTTCCAGCTCTGCCTCTGCCCACATTATTGATATTCAGCTCACAAGTCAATGGACATTTCAAAGTTCAGAGGCTCATGTGGAGCCAAGCTCAAGGAAAAGGCTGTTCTGAGCAAACCAAACCCTAAAGACTGGCAATGTAACCAATTATCAGAGAGGTAAGACACAACAGCAAAATGAATCTTAAAATATAAATTACTGATGAGCTTCAAACCTGGTATTCTCAAATCTTGCATAAATAAATATGTTCCATCACTGGGGGAGCCAGAAATGGCACCAGACACTAAACTACAGGTGAGCAGAGTCAGAGGACTGGGAGAGCAGGAGAAAACTGTCCCCATGCCATCACCCAACCACTCCACTGCTCAGGAGGAGAACAGCCAGAGAGGGTAAAACTGGCTGGAAACAAACCTGGCAAAAGGCCACACCTGCCAAGGTAACGTGTCTGTCCATCACAGTGCCAGAGCTTTAATCCATCCCTGCTCATCTCCCATCCCTCCTTTTAATACCCACAGAGGAAACATTTCTCCCCGTCAGTAATCTTGTTTATTCTAATAAAGAGCCACTGACTAAAACAAAATCCTGAGAATCGACTGTTGACTCACAACTGAGGAGAAATTCCCTCAGGCAAATCTTTTTAGTATTCCGAAAGCGTGACTAATTCAATTAACACCAGCCACAAGATTATGTAAAGCTATGAAGTTATACATCTATATATGCATAGAATAAATGAACGTTACTTGTTAAGGAACACAGGTAAGAGCTCTGTGGCTTCCACTTGTGTTTCAATCATTGATATAAAAGCCTGACTGTCCAGAGATTGTTTCCAGATACGTCAAATTTTCACGAACCCTGAGACATACCCACTCCTCAGGTACACCTTTACCTGAAGAAAAAGTCAATGTTTTCACTCAAACTGCAGTTACCAACCCAAACACAGAAGCTTCTGTTGGGAACATGACCCACCACAGCTCCACCCTCAGCAGTGCTGGGAGCAGGAGTGTGCTGCAGGGAAGGGAGGACTTTTGTTCCACTTTTGGGAAAAAAAACCTACTTGGGATGGGAAACATCATGGGACCTCTAGGTAATGATGAAGGTAATTACACCATAATTTTTGCACTTTGTCTGCAGATCTGTTTGGGTCAGAAATTCCACAGCCATTAAGTACAGAGATGTCCTGCTTGGAACCTGGCTTTGGAAAATGGAGCCCCCCCTGGGAGACTCCTCCTGGAGCACAGCAGGGACTTTACAGAGGAAGGTGACAATAATAAGGCCCAAAGGGGCAAACCCCAAATCCTGCCCTTTAGACTAAGCAGGCCCCCCAAATTAATAGCACTGTTTGATGCTTAAATGCTTGCTGAGCTCGGGTTAATGAGTTCCATGTCTCGTGGGAGCACTCCTCAGCTTTCCCTGCTCTGTCATTTTATTGCCAGTTTGACTCCAGGACATGCTTTCAAACTTTCAGACATATGTGCAAATAAAATTTTAGATTTGTGTGGGTTTAATTACCTTTTCTTTATTCAAATTATTACTAACTGTTATGGCAGAATTGTCTTGGTCCATCAGTGACCATACACATGCCACACTCCCCTCTACCCTTCCTTTTCCTCTGTACCAATTCAAACTCTTCTTAAAACTCATGAAAAGAAAAAACTAGAAAACCAAGGAAGTGGAAAGGAGCTTGTCCTGTGGATCACCCATGCAAGGAGAGAATTCAGGATTGCCCTTGAAAGACTTTTCTGAAGCCTGCTCAAACCCAGAGCACAATTAAGCCCAACCATGAGTCTGAAAACACCTTCTTGTAATTTTTCTTTGTCTCAAAAAATGAAGGTTAAAAACCCCAACCAACCAACCAACCAACCTACCAAACTTTTGGTCATTTGGACATGAATTAAAAACTGAAAATGTGAATTGAAATGTAATTAAATGAATTCTGGAGTCAGCCAGTGCAGCTGATCTGGCTGGTTTTGTTCCAGAACCAGAACCCCTCGTGACAATCTGGGCACCAGAGGCAGCATGACTTTCCTAACTGGACAGGTCTAAGATTACAAAAAGTTTTCAGAACAAGTCTCATCTTTTCATTCCTGTAAAAAGCCTAAAAATTTCCTGCCTTGACTTTTCCATCAGGCTTGTTTAAAATTCCAGATCAGCTGGAGCAAAGCTGAACTTTTTCCATTAACACACTCTGAGATAAGATGAAGTTCCACATTCACGTCATTTTTGCCTGAAAAATGAACTTACAGTAAAAATTATGTACTTTTTATAAAGGTGTGAATTAGGGCTAACTACAGCTTGAAACCCAAAATAAAATGTTAGTTAAGCAGCCATCTGGGTAGGTCCTGGACTGCAGGGACCAGCACATCCCACAGCACAGGAATTCTGCTCTGTTTGACCACATCTCCTGCCCGGGGGCCCCATGGAACAACCAGACCTTGGCTGCTCTGCTGCCTCCTCCAGGAGGATCTCAGGGCCATCAACTGAGAACATTTAGAAGCCTAAACCTGCAGTAAACTCACATCACTCTGCTGTTGTCCTCAAGGAAGGCAAAACAATGTGGTGAAAAATTTCATTGGTGACTTCTGACCTCAACCAGCCTTGGAATATACCCCAAAACCCAAAGTCCTGACCCAAACCAAAGCACACAGAGTTGCAGATCCAGCCTCTGCCTCTCCCCGGCCCTGGAGGTCTGACCACACGTGTCTGTCCCTGGGGGACTGGAGCAAGCCCAGGGATGTTCTGAACACCACCCACCATGTCATCTTAAATACTGGGCAGTGGAAGTGGGGGGAGGTGCTCCTTTGTTTAAACATTTTAATTATTATTTTAAACATAAGATAACATCTGTTCCAGGCAGCCTGCCAGGCTGGGTGGTCAGCACACGACTGAGGCCACTGGGCATATAATTTTGATGGAGTAACAGCATATTCTTGCTGCTCACAGACATCCTGAGTCAGCAGCTCGTTTCTAAAGTTTCATAATCTGAATAAATTGGTTATGGCAGAACAACACACATCTACTCAGTGGGCTGCCCAGGGCAATGGTGGAGTCCCCACCCCTGGAGGGATGTAAGAGCCATGTGGATGTGGCACTTGGGGTCAGGGGTTAGTGGTGGGACTGGCACTGCTGGGGGAACAGTTGGACTCGACTCCCTTAGAGGGCTTTTCCAACTCCAGTGATTCTGATTATTCCCACAGAAAAATACTGGGTTTGGGGCGTTTATAAATGCAGCTGCAGGATTGTGACAGTGGCCACTTCTGGTCCCTGCCATCCTCCTTCTAAAAGACAAATGGAACAAGGGCCAGACCTGGCACAGGATTTCCAGCACAGGGCAGCCCATGTGCCTCCCCCACCCTGCAGGAAGAATGACCCTCACCCTTGCACTCCCTGCTGGGGTCAGGCAGGAACCTGGTACAACAAGGCCATTAATCCACGAAGAAACAGGGAAAAACAGGGATCAAGCTGAAGATCATGGAACCCCAGAATGAGGTGGGTTGGAAAGAACCTTAAGGATCATCCAGTTCTGATCCCCCTGGCGTGGACAGGGACACCTTCCATCAGACCAGGTTGCTGAGGTGCTGATCTTTAAAATATATCATATGACTATAAATAGACATAAAAATATAAGTGAATGTACATCTAGAGAGGTTTGCACTTCATGTGCCCACCCACAGACACCTCTGAGCCCAGCTGAGGCAGCACAAGGCTCCCCCCCGGGTTTGGACCTCAGCCCTTGAGCCCCAGCTCCCCCCCACAGGGCTGGGGATGGGCTCAGTCAGAGCAAAGGGGAGTTTCTAGAGCTTTTTAAAACCCCATCCTCGAGGGAATAATGAGCACATCAACCTGCAGAGGGGAGCAGCAATCTGTGCAGCCTCACGTAAGTGTTAGAGCCTTATGTAACAGGCAGGAATAAAAGCTCACAGAAAAACAACATCTTCTGTTCCTGGAGCTGAGCACTGAGCACGACCACACGACTGCCCTGCACAGCATTCCAGGCAGCACAAGGACTCACAGCCACAGGCTCCCTGCTCAAAGCTGCTGCAGGGAGAGCTGGAGCCCTCCTGCCTGGGCTGGGGTTTATCTGGCTCCTTTCCCCTCCCTGCTCCCTCCATCCAGCTGCAGCCTCCGTGGCCACTCTGCCCCTTGCTTTTCCAGTGCCTATTTGATTTGGTTTAGAGTAAATCATTAAAGGCAGATTTAATTTCTTGGAGCTGATAATGAGAGCAGCTAGATATGGATCCTTTCATTTAAAAGTCTGCTTTGCAATTTAATCAGCCTCCACAGCCCCAACCCAGCCTGGAAGTAATGTGGGATGGTCGTAATGGTGAACAAAGAATAAAAATTAGACAAAAATTAGATTAATGATTTTATCAGAAATACTGAGTTGCTCTCTCTAATCAAGTTTAACTGCAATGTGCTCTCTCAGCACACTTGTGCCTCTCTGGGGAGGATTACGTCTCTGTAAGCGACCTCAGGGTCTCTCCTGTGCTGAGTAATTACATCCCCTCCCTCCCTGGCCAGGCTTGTTCCCATCCTGCAGCACAGGGGCCCTCACCCACACCCAGGAAATCAGGAGAGAAACACCACCATGTGCATGGATTTTCCCATTCCTCAGCTTCTGAAGGAACACTCCCATGGAGGATGTGACATGACCTGCAGTCACTGTGACAGCCCCCAGGGACCTCCCTCCCTCCCACCTGTGACACCAAAGCCCTGTTCAGGCACTTTGGGGTTCTACCCAGTGCCCCTGGGACAGTCAAACCAGAGAGGATCACGTATCAAATGTGATCACACATCAAAGAGCCACTAAACACCAAGAGCAGTCACACATACACCTGTTCATGTTATTCCTATGCTGGAATCCTTCTCCCAGTGACTGGGGTGCTTTGATGGACACAGAATCCTCACAGAACCATAGAGTGGTTTGGGTTGGAAGGGATCCAGTTCCATCCCCCTGCCATGGGCAGGGACACCTTCCACTAGCCCAGGTTGCTCAAAACTCCATCCAACCTGAAGATTTGGATCAAAGGACAGAGCAGATGTAGTTACCAAAAAAGAGAGGCTTCCCATAGGGACTCTGGGAAGAACCAAAGGGGCAATGAAAAACCAAACTTCAGATTGTAGTCTTGTTCCTTTTCCTGTGTCCTCCTCACCAAGGCCAATTCTGCTGCCAGTGTATTTCCTTCCTTCATCTTCACAGAAAATACTGTTTGCATCAATGCAAAGGAGAATGACATCATTTTAAACAATATGGAAATGAATAAGGAATAGTACCTTAACTGATGACCTTTAAACACGTTTGATTTGGGGCTGGGAGCTGAGAAAAGGAATGGATAGAACCCAATGGCTTGTCTGCTGCAAGGGTGTCATTTTTGGAGAAGAGTTAATTTTTCAAGAAAAACATCAGCTGCCAAAGCAATGAGACATTTACACTTGATAAGGATGTTTAAAGACTCAAAGAGCAAACTTTCACCATTCTACTCTAATAGGATTAGAAATCTCTCACAGGGCTCCAGGAGCTGGAATTCTGCCCTGAACAAAGGAAGCAATGCCCCCGGAGCAGGAGGAGGAGGGAGTGGGTTCAATTTGCACGATTAAGTTACTCAGGTGTGTAAGAGCCATTTAAAAAATAACTCCCTGTAAGTGCCAGGGACTCTGCAGCCGGTGGGGCTCTTTGAGACAACCAAACACAAACCCTTTCCTGACCCAGCTCAGCTGCTGCAATTGCAAATGAAACCCCGTTATTTCCAAGAGCCACAGCCCATTTATGGCCCCTTTATCCATCAATCCGTCTGTGCCCAGGTTCAGAGGTCACTCACAGAACTGGGAGGGGTTTTTCCCAAGTACCACAGACACTTTGGCAGTGGCTGAGCTCCTCCTGTGCCACAGTGCCAGAGACCACAGCGAGCAGCACTTTTTGCCAATTACTCTTCGTGCTTTTCCTGTAATTAATTTAGCCTGGCAACCTTTCTGTCCCCAGCCACAGTGCCCAACACTCACAGTAAGTCATATTGATGTAATGACAGGGCTGATCTTTGTTCTAAACCCATTTTCAAGTCCATACATTGAATCATGAAGAGCAGAAGTTGAGAGGATAATTCATTTTTCTCACTTTGGCAGACTTAGCTACCCAGAAAATGTTCTCCCAGGGTGTTCTAAATCTGGCTCTTAGTTAAAATAATATGACTCTTTGTCTCATCATGTCATTGTCATATACTTTGCCTTTGAATGTTTCAGATTTTGCACTTTTCTGATCCTGTCTGCAAAGCTTTGGTTTCCTTTATATGACTTTTTTTTGCATATTTGGAGCTGTCAATCACTTTTGCTGCATTGATTCTCCAGTGATGCTCTTCCCTGTAATTCAGCACACAATGGGATTGTGCACCACGGCAAACACACCTACAGACAACACATACCTGTTCACCTGGAAACTGGGAACCAGCTGTGCTTCAGGAATCAACATTCCTAGGAAAAAGTGGGATTTTTCCCCCTTTTTCCATCTATTCCACACCAAGGCTGAGAAACACATCATATGGGAATCTCAGCTGTCCCACACAAGCACCTCTGGGGGTCTCCTGCAGGAGCCCCAAGACACCCCCAACACACCTCACCCTGCAGAGATGCTCCTCCAGTACAGGATGACATCCTGCATCCCCAAATTCCCAAATCTTTACCTCTGGAGTAGAGAGGAAGGGAAGCTTTAAATGCACATAATTGCAGGCTTTCTACTGAAAACTGAACACTGGACTGGAGACAAATCCCTTAAAGAGACTCTCAAGACCACAGCCAGTATGACTGACCCGCTGGGGCAGCAGGAGTGGAGAGCAGGGATTTAAAGCCTTTGGTGCCTGGGCAGCCCCAAATCTGTATTGGGGTCCCCAGGCTGCCCCCTGCCCTTGCATGGCCTGGTGACACTGTGCAGCCACAGCCCTGGACAGGGGTGAGGCTGGAATGGAGACCTGGGCTGGGGAAGGATTGTCACAGCTGGATTTGCCAGTGCAAGGAATTTGATATCCACAGATAAAGTATGATACCTGTAGAGTGGTTGATTTAAACAGAGAAAAAGAGAGCTCTTCTTGGTTGAGATCAGTTCATGACACAACTGCTTGGATGAGCAAAGAGATCTGCCAATCAGCTCCAAATACCAGGTATTTTCACCCATGTTTGATACAGGAAAAATCCTATATTCAAAGCCAGCTGCTAATCCACCTGTGCACATTCACATCCTGAAGAAAAAAGCAGCTTAAGTACTAATGACATCCAAATTATATCTTCCTATCTTTAATGTTTATGATCCTTGGCTCCTTTTTAAGTCAGAGATGTCGTTAGAGCCTAATCAATGGCATTCTGCTTGGAGAAAGGCACTCTGAGCCTGACAAAACTCCACAGGTTTGGCTTTGAAACCTGCTCGAATCTGCAAAGTGATGGAAGGAATGTGCTTTGCTTTTCATGCCGAGGAGGCTGTTGAAGATCCTTGGGAAATCAAACCCGACGTTCTCTCGCCCCGCTGATGTGCGAGGTGGGGCTGGAGCAGGAGAGGAGCTGGGTGAGTGACTGTGGGAGCAGCTCTGTGCTCACTGCAGAGCTGGGAAACGCTCAGAAGCCAGAGATTAATAAAATGTAATCAAATATATCCCACCAAAGCTGGGGAAGGTGATTACCTTTGGGTTCGTTGTGACGTTGCTCAGAGCCACGCGCTGCCAGCGCTGCTGGCACCCTCAGCACCCAGGGGTGTCCTGCCCAGCACTGACACGGGGGCACAGCCCAGCTCTGAGGGGCAGGGGGAAGTGTCAGCACCCACCTGGGGCTGCCAAGGCCCCGTAGAGAAAGAACACGGTGTGGCTTTGAAAGGACCTGGTGCTGTCAGTGCGCTGGGACGTTCTTGGGAAGCAGGGCTGTCATTCCTTGGATTCACTGCTCTGGAACTCCAGCCCTTGCACTTGTTCTCAGGAAAGTCTGGGGGAAAACACTGCATCAAAGGAACTCAAATGCAGCAGCATTACTGGCCAGAGCCTCAAGAGACACGAGACTAACAAAATTTGCAAAGCCCTCAAAAGTGCTAATTGCCTTTTTAGTGCCTCCTCCAGAGCAGGGACACTGTAGGGCATCTGAGTGAAGGACCTGCAGAGGGGCTGGGGGTCCTCAGGGCTGCTGCAGAGATCTTTCAAAAGGAAATATTTCTTTCAAGGAACAGCTCAGGCACTGCAGACTTTGGCTGTGATTTTGTGAGGCTGCTTCTCTGCCTCCCCTCCTGATGGTAATAAATAAAAGTTATTTGATTACAGCAATTGGAGGTTTGAGATCAGTTCGGGCTGTAATGAATGTGCTGTGCTTTCCTGAGGATGAACAACAAAAGAAATGAACTGATTCAGGGATTATTAAGAGGTAAAAAGTCCCAAGTGGGAATATCCAAGCTCCAATTCATCCTGGCTCGGGGTAAGCAGGACACTGTTCTTAACACACTGAGCTGGAACTGGCACAGGTTGCCCAGAGAAGCTGTGGCTGCCCCAGCCCTGGAAGTGTCCAAGGCCAGGTTGGACGGGGCTTGGAGCAACCTGGGATAGGAGAAGGTGTCCCTGCCCATGGCAGGGGTGGAATGGGATGATCTTTAAGGTCCCTCCCAACCCAAAACATTCGGATGAGTTGGCAAAACAGAACCAATTTTGATACACAAATGTCCAAAGCCACTTTCCTCACCCCAGCCTCCAAATAAACACTCTTTTTTTTTTTGATAAACCATCCAGCTTGGCCCAGAGGTCAGTTAATCCCAAAATGAGCAGCATCACCCCTGGGAGCACAGCTCCTCTGGGCTTTGCCTCTGCTCAGACACATCCCCAGGTCACTGCACAGTGGCACCAGGGCTGTCACCTCCCACCCTCCACAAAGGCTGAGGCCACAACACTGAGACACAGCCCTTTAAGGCTGGATTGATTTCTGTGTGTGCAGAGCAATTGCATCTGCAATCAATCTGAAGAGAAACCACAAACACTCAGTACTCTGGGAAAAAATCAAGGTGCTCCAGTTCCTCTGCACACACTCAGATGTCCAAATATCAGCTTTCAAGTGGCATTTGGTTCTGGTATTGAAATAGATACGAAAAAAGCCCTCCAAAGGAATAATAGGAGAAAACTTGGCAAAAGGTACACGCTGCAAAAAAATAAAAGCCACTTCTTAAGCAGAGTCCATGCTATCCAGCAGTGCTATACCAGCAGTATAATCTTAATTAGCCAATAAAAGTTTTTAGACAATCTGTCTAGACTTGCTTTTGCCTGGATATAAAATTGTCTTTAAAAGAAATATATAAACAGCAATGAAAAGTCAATGAAGAGCTGTCAAAAAAGGCTCCCTGCTGTTCTGCATCTGCACCCTGCTCTTCTTAAAACATGGGCATTTAAGTGAAATCCTTCATTGTTTAAGTGGAAAAGCTGCTATATTTGGGATCACTGCACTGCAAGCTCTCAGTCAGCTTCATGGCTTGTTGGGATGGAAGTGAACCCGAGGACTTCTCTCCTAGAAAGCTCTGATCACACAGCTCAACACAGGCCTTGGTCCTGAGGAAGCCAAGTCATTATAAATAAAGATAATCGAGCACAGCCATGTCTGGAGAGAACTGGGCTTGGCCCTGAGTGCTCCAAACAAGAACAGGCCTGGGACCAAGGGACAGCACAGGGGATACTCCTGAAGGAAGAGAGTGAACAAAGAGAACCAAGTCATTTGAGGGAAAAGACCACTAGGCTGGAAAAGGAACAAAATATAGATATAAGATAAACTGAGAGACAATGAAAGGGTTGATTAGATGCTGTGGATTAGTGAATTAAGGGGAGAAACAAAATACATCCAGGGAATTAAATTATGGTGTATCTTTAATCAATGCTTAAAGAGTATTTTCTTGATCCCAGCCTGTGATAGTCTCTGCCCGGTTGAGAGAGCCCCTGCCGGGCTTCTCACAGCTGCTTCTGCCATGGGAAGGCAGCTCCCTGAAATGTTTCTGCTTTCTGTTTTTCCTAGGAAGCCACTCTCCCTGGTCCCAGAGTGGGGCCACCAGCAGGAAGGTTCTGGTGCCCAGAGAAGCAGCTCCCCCAGCACCCCCAGACAGGGAGCTCAGGCAGGGACAGGGAGCAGTGGGGGAGCAGAGCAGGGAGGGCAGCTCTGAGCTGCTCTTCCTCCGCTCTGTCAAACCCCACAGCAGGCTGGGGGTTCCTCCAGGCTCTCGGGGAACTGCTGGAGAGCTGAGCCCGGAGGGACCAGAGCCCTGAGGGACCCACGCTGCTGCTGCCGCTGCCGTGGGTGATGCATCTTCCCCGGGCAGCACAGGCAGGGCCTTCCCCAGCCTCGAGCAGAACATGGGATTTCACACACTCATCTAGACCAGGGATGGCAACTCTCCTCATCAGC
>NW_020884882.1:16960398-17017745 GCF_003945725.1 Corapipo altera | reverse complement strand
GCCAGCACAGACCCAATTCAAACCCCCGACATCTGCACAAAATCACAGGTCATCAAGGTCAGCAAAGACCTCCAAGACCAAGTCCAAGCCCTGCCCAAACACCCCATGCACTCTGAACCACATCAAGAAGTGCAACATCTGCTCATTTCTCAAACACAAATGTTGGAGTTGCATTTCCATTACCCGAAGTTTAACCTGTTTCATCACCATTTCATTTACACAACGAAATAAATGCAAAGTCTTTTGCTGATAATAATTAAATAATTTGGTTTTTTACCAACCTTTTGGTATTAACACCCCAAAAATGCTGTGAACAGGGACTACTAAAGGAAAACACCATAATTTGCCATCACATGACACAGGACCACCCAAGGGACCTGCCTGGAAAGAGGGTGGGGCACTATCAACAGGAGGTTTTTGTTTAAATAAAGGCATTGGTAACCTGTTCAAATAATGATGACAGTCTCCATTGTAAGATTCACTTTAGATTGAAAATATATAAATCTTGAAACACCAAAGGGAAAAGGAGCAAACAGCCTGAGCTATAAACTGCCTGTATACACCTCTATACATCTTCCCAACGTCCTGCCTGCACATGGAAACCACTTAAAGTGCCATATTGCAGCTCATCCTTCCAGCTCAGGTACCTTTTGGATACAGTACAGCAAATAGTATTTCAAACACTGCCTTGATAAATAACTTTCCCAAGAACATGCAGGGAAGACTGAAGACTCCACTGATCATCATTCCCTCCCTGCTGTGACTCTGCAAGGGGGGAACACCTCCCCCCCCCCATTAGAGGGGTTTGCTCCTCCATTGACCTTTGCTTCCTGCACAAGGAGGCTGGAGAGGGGAGGGCTCAGACATCTTCATGGACAGACCAGGGAGTGTTTTGACATGCCCAGAAGGTCACTAGCAGGGCACGAAAACCATCTTCCACAAGTGTGGAGGGTTCAGGGTGTTTGTCATCCTCAGTTGTCTGAGGAAGGAGAAGGACTGAAGGAGGCAGGGGAGGCGCGTGATGGAAGAGGCATCTCCGAATTATTTATGTGCTGCTACTCCCCCACGGCTGGGAAAGCTGTTCTTTGCATTAGCACAAAGTGAAAAGGGACTGTGAAGTATGGAAGGTACAAGATGAGGCAATATTTTGTATTTCCTCCTGGGATACAGGATTTCAGTGACAGAGACTGGAATAACTTACTGCATCCCATTATATATTACCCTTCAGATGCAGAGACACATTTAGAGCTGGTCCCAAGTGAAGTCCCAACAAATTCATCCTACTTTGCACAACAGACATACCCCATGGGAAAATCTCAGTGTAATCACAATATTTCTATTTTCCACGGGGAAAGTCAAAATGACAGCAGGGCCTTCCTCTGCAGGAGGCTTTTATGACATTCATTCCATTCCTTCAGGAAAGCTGACAACATGCCTTGAACCACACACTGGAACAGGCACAGGAGCCAGGATGGGAGCTGGGATTTACAGACTCCACATCTCCCCCCAGGAAGGCTGGGAGGCACAAGGGAAGAGCTTGGTGAGAGCAAAGGCACTCGCAGGGAAACCTCTAGGAAGCCTGGTTTCCCTGCCCCCAACAGAAAGAAGGGAGCTGGGGAAGAATTTCTATCTTATCTTGCAGAAGTTTTAAGTTTTTACAATCAAAGTCAATTCTGTTCCTGAAATCAGTGTTTTTGGTGTGTTTCCAGCCCACTCCCTTGGCAAATCTTCCTTACTCATGGATAACTTCCCCCTGCCATGGCTCAGCCTTTGAACTCCCCACCATTTCTATCTATTTTCATTTTACAGCTTTTCATCTCTCCTTCTCCTCTTCATCCCTCTCTTGCCCTTTCCATGGACCTGTTCCTTTTATTGTTCACTAAACCCAAATTCTCTCCCCTTCTCCTCCCCAAAACACCACCTTCAGCACTTCAAGGGGACCTTCTCCTCAGGCTTCCTAATGCACATTAACAAACTTAGTCCATTCCCAATATTTCCATCATTTCTTCACCCATTTCTCTCCTCCCCAGCAGAACTTGGCTGCAGAACAAACACCAACTCTCCTGCTCCTCCGACTGCACCATCCTGCTGTCCTTCCCAGGAGGAACCATTACCCTTGAGATGCAGAAATCCTGCCAAAGAACAAATGAAAGCACCTGGATTGGGATGAAAAACTTACTGAACCTGCACCAAACAACATCTTCCCTTCTGCATCCCAGGGCCAAACACAGGAGCATCCCCTGGGGGTGTCCAACTTCCCTGGGACAAACAAAAGCTCAACACTGCATTTCTCTGCTTTGGATTAACCAGGACTTCACCACCCACTTCTGTCCAGCTGACCCACGTGACCCCTTTCCCATCCCAGGAAGGTTTATTAAATCTGGGGGAACGTTTTTAAAGGACACTGGTGGTTATTTGCTCAGCAACAAGAATTGCCTATTTCAATTTTATTCTGTCCTTGAGATGCAATCTCCACATGGTCAATAAATGCCATAAAAAGGCAGATATTTATCATTAAAGTGGCTGAGGCTGTAGCAGGAACAGCAGCCTGTTCCAGCTCTCCAAAGGCAGCTGGGGGAGATCAGTGGCAGGACAGGGTGGAATTTGGGTGTGCCAGGATGGGGCTGGGCTCAGGTGCCACGTGAGCAGGCACAAAGGCCATCATCCCCTCACATCTTTTCCTCTTTCCTTCTCCCCAACTCCATCTGATTGATTTTTCCTGAGTCTACGGAGAAGGAGGAATTACTCAGCCCCCCCTGGTCCCATCCCAGAATCCCCACCCTGGGCAGAGGCTCCTGCTGCTGCAGTGCCACCAGGGGCACATCCAAACCCTGAATTCCCAGTGCCCAGCAGCTTCCCTGCTCTCCTGCAGGAGATCATAAGGACCCTGTGATAAACACCAGGTGTTTATCTTCTAATGATGACAAGAGATAAGAAAATACATCTATCACATGGATACCAAGGATTGCAAGTTTTTTTAAAAATTCAAATTCTTTAACAACGCACATATATTTGGTGCCAACACTCCCTGTGGAGGCAAGAGAGAGAAGTAGATGCTTCCAAAGGGCAGCTCAGATCTCATCACTCTTCTTTACTGCTCAGGGAACGGAGCCAGCCAGCCCAGGACATCTGTTATGTCTGAGGGAGGAAGAGGCCTCGCTAAGGAGATGGAGATTGCATTCCCAATGTTTGGATAATCTTAACACACAGGCTGGTGCCTTGAGGGTTTTTGAACACCTAAGCCAGGCACCCACTATCAAGTCAGAGGCCCAGACATCACCTTAAGGACATCCCCCATGCACTGCTCCAAGGGACAGCCCTTCCCACAAGTGAGGGAAAAGCCACAGCAGCACTGGCCATGCACACAGTGACACATTTACTCTGCTTTTCCACTCTCAGAGGTACCATCCAGCTCCAAATGCAACCCAAACCACCCTCGAGGATCGAGGCAAGTGCATCTCCAAGCAGATCAGTTACAATTAAAAGGAAACCCTATTAGCCCTGACAGACTGCAGCACAGCACAGGCTGCTGCAGCTTCTCACAGCAATTGCTCCTGATTTTTTTTTTCTGAAATGATAAAACATTTGTTATTTGACAATAGGAAAGAGAATAATAGATTTCACGACAATACTATTCAACATATCTTCACTGCACACCAAAAGGACAAAGTCATGAATATTTGGGAAAAGTAGAAAAATTGAAAACACTTGAAATGTTGGGATATAAATGACTTGATTTTATGAGTGGCTTATGTATTTGGTTTGGCTGTATTTGATCAAGAAAACAGGCTCTCGAGAGACTGAATAAAGGGCATTCCCATCAGAAAGCAGAACCACTGAACACAACCCATGACAAAGGGACAGCCCTGCACAGCATCCCCTCCATCCCCAAGACCTCCATCCCCTCCTGCCAACACTGACCCCACAGAGGAGGGGTCTGCAGGACCATGAATTCACTGGGAAAACCCCCTGAGCCTCCAACCATCTTCTATCCTCAAATTCCAGGAATGCCCTGGAGTCTGTGACCCTCCAAAGAGCCAAGACATGCTAGAAACCACATCAACACCTGTGGTTTCCTCAGGCTGCACTTCAAACCCAGATTTCTGGACCAGTCTGTCAGGACACAGGCTCAGCTGCTCTGCCTGAAGTGCTGCAGGATTTGTGCCCCTGGGTTCTGGCAGAGGCAGATCAGTGAACACTGGCTGTTCCTCCAGCTCAATGAAGCCATCAGGGTGGACAGGACAGCACCTTATCCCATCACCTTCCAAGCAATGACTCATCCCAATTTCTGTCTGAGCAGTGGCTCTGTTAACAGCTGGGTTTGTGAGCTGCCACAAGGAACAGAGATCAGAGACCCTCAATTTGGGGCATCACCCACTGCCAGCATCTCGTGCCAAAGCTCCACTAAAACATCCTATTTGTTCTTTATTACCATGGCCAATGCAATCTCTGCCCACCACAGGGATTTCATTAACCTTTTTCACCTTCCTTTCTCATTTTTGGGTACAAACCCTGAGTTATGCTATGAGTGTTCCAAACCCTTGAGCAGGGCTTCAGTGGATGAAGAGTAAAACAAGAGATGTTTCATCAGCACCAGAATGTAAGAGACAAAGAAAACAGAGCAGGATTCTCTGGTTGGCACCAGGAATCATTTCTCCATTGGAGACAGACAGAGGAGTCTCCTCTCCCCTCTGAAGCACAGACAGTTGTACAACCCCCTCGTGCAGTGACTCCACTCTCTCCTGCTCCCCAGCACTGATTTGTGCTAATGGAATTCCCAACAGACAGCATAAAAATTAAGTTCTATTACAAAAATGTAGATTGAGGATCAGAGCAGGCAGCTGAGCAGACCTAGAGGAGCCCACGAGAGCTCTGTGAATCACTGAGGGATGACAGAGCAGCTCCTGGCTCTCACCAGTGTCAGTCCCATCAGCAGAGGAACTGAATTAGAGCAGAGTCTGATGATACTCCACGCTGAGGGTGTCACAGAAAGCACCGGGAGATGACTCAGATCACCAAAAACCCACTTCAAAGGACTTCTTTTGAGAAGCACAAGTCACTGTAGAAAACAAATAACAAAGTTCTAGGAAAGGCTGTCGTATTTCCAATTTTCAGTGGGTAAAGGGGCTTAAACCACTTTTTGTTACAAATAAAAAACCCATAGAAAATAATTTCTGCAGGAGCTACTTAATTGTATGTATGTTTTTAATTTGTAAAAAACCCAATGAATTTAGAGAGGATAATATTTAATGCACAGATTATAATGCAATGCAAAACAGTGGTTCATCTGATTCTGGGGGAGTGACACAGAGTCACAGAATATCCTGAGCTGGGAGGGACCCACAAGGATCATCCAGTCCAACCCCTGGCCCTCTACAGAGACCCCAAAGATCCCACCCTGTCCAAAACCCTCCTGGGTTGTTGTCCAAACCCTTCTGGAGCTCTGGCAGCCTTGGTGCTGTGCCCACTGCCCTGCAGAGCCTGGTCAGTGCCAACCACCCTCTGGGGGAAGAACCTTGTCCTGATACCCAAGCTGACCCTGCCCTGGTACAGCTCCACTTGTCAGACAGAAGGACACTGTGCCCCACACAGGGGTACCCATGTGGACACACACACGGGTTTCAGTACCAAGGGTAAAGCTGGGAAAAACAAGATCAAGAAATTCAAGTTTATATTGAGAAAAAGTAAAGAAATACTGTTCAGTAGCACTGCTGGGGAAAAAAAAAATCTACTTGTGAGGGCAAGAATGATTGAAAATCCCAGAAACAAAGAATAGTTTGAGTTTGAAGGGATCTTAAAGATCATCTATTTCCAAGCCCCTGCCATGGGCAAGGAACCATGTGAGGGGTCTCCTCTCTGCCCTGGTTTGAAGGTTCTGTCCCTGAGCACCCCCAGCTCTGGGGTTTGTGTCCCTGAGCACCCCCAGCTCTGGGGTTTGTGTCCCTGAGCACCCCCAACTCTGGGGTTTGTGTTCCTGAGCATCCCCAGCTCTGGGGTTTGTCCCTGAGCACATCCAGCTCCTGCAGTGATGCCACCCCAGCTCACCCAGATGTTCTGCCCTTGTGTAAGAGGCATCTGCAGGATCACGGAGACTGAGGAATTACAGAAATGAATATTTCAGAAAAGGAGGAAAAAAGAAGATAAAGAGACTGTCACAAGTGTTGTGCTCTCTGTGCTAAGGTGGCTTAGGGCTGATTCTCCTTCCTGCTCTGCCGAGGCTTTAACGAACGGCACCGACTGAAAGTCTTCAGGAGAAACTTCAGTGCACGAGTCACATCAGCCCAGTGCACAGGAGCTGTAATCCCCTTTGAGCTCGTCTTGAGCACTCAGAGAAAGACACCAAGCTTTTCCAGAATCTTTCTGCTCCAGCCCTTCCAACAGGCTGGGAACATCCTCCTCCCCTCAGTGCAGAGATCCAGCCCCTGCCTTACGGGCAGGCTGCTCTGGTCCTGCAGGCACAGCCCCTGCTCAGAGCCAGCCTGGCTGGGCAGGAGCTCTGATCTCTGGGATCAGGCTGGCTCAGGGAGCCGTGGGAAGGCAGAGGGAAGAGGTGAAGGTGGCAGACACAGCCTTGCAGCTCCGGGCATCCCCCTCCTCCCCCACGTGTGCTGCAGTGGGGTGAGGGAGCACCAAGGGCTGCTCAGAGCACAGCCAGGGTGTGAAATGGGCCACTGGGGGAGAGAGCCTTAATAAATGCACTCCAGATCTTTCATTTATCTGTTAGGAGGCATTCAAGTGGTCTTTTGCTAACGACTTCAATATATATATTTCTTACAGATAGCAATTAACCTTCTGGTACAGATTAATCTTTTTAAAAAAATCAAAGATGAATTAATCTTTGAAATTCAAGTATTCAGTAGTTTCATTAATAATCTGAAATTGTCCTTTAGGTTTTCCATAATTAGACCATTCCCCTAATTTATTAATCCCACAGACTGCAGAGCATGTTTCAAATCTTCATCTTCTGCCACAATGACATATTCAAACTCACTTGAAGTGCTCATAATAAAAGTCACTTTGTGAAGAATTATTAACTCAGAGGATCAAGCAAAGTCTTTATATGCTAAAGCATATTTGAAAACTAAGCAGGGGTAGCACTTTCTACTCATCCTGAGATTTCCTAAGATCCTGGCTGATCAGAAACAAGTTGGGATAAAACACTGAATTTAGATAATTAGCTCACTACAGACTTGAGGCCAGAGATAATAAATGTGCTGGTACCTATGGACTAAATCTTCCTTTCTGCCTAAAGAACCTCATTATGAGCTACAAGACAATTGTCTGGGAGCTGATGACGCCTGTGCTCTGTGGTGTGCCTCAAATTTGGGAACAAATGCCTCCCCCCAGGGCTGCTCCTGGCAGCTCCCCTGGTCCTACAGGGCCATGCAGGGAGAACCAGCACAAGGAGCTCTGCTCCAACACCTGTCCCAGCTCTGCTCCAACACCTGTCCCAGCTCTGCTCCAACGAGTGGCCCCGAGTGCCATATCCAAATGTTTTTGAACACTTCCAGGGCTGGTCACTCCACACTGCCCTGAGCAGCTGTGCCAGGGCTGGACAACACTTGCTGTGAAGACACTTTCACGAACATCCCACCTGACCCTCCCCTGGTGCCCCTCAGGGCTGTTCCCTCTCCTCCTGCCCCTTGTTCCCTGGGAGCAGAGACTGATCCCCCCCGGCTCCCCCCTCCTGTCAGGGGGTTGTGAGAGCAACAGCACAACTCCTGATGGACATCACAAGTCTTAGGTCACTGGAAAATGAGGTAAATCACCCCCAAACCCCTCTCCTGCTCTCCATCCTCCCCTTACCCCTTCAGGGCATCCTCAAAGTCAGGGAACAAGGTTCTGTTTTTCCACAGGGATTCAAGGTCAGGACCTGTATCTCCAGGCAGCACAGCTCCATTAAACCTCCAGACAACAGGATCTTCTTACGTTCCCAGGGTTTTACAACCCCAGGGAACTTGTTGACAGGTATTAAATCCCCTCAGAACTTCACCTGAGCTTTATCTGTGCCACACAAGAAGTTCAGCACAGCCCTAAGAAGCAGTAGCGCCGGGGATCGGATTATTCCTGTTCCAGAGCCTCTGGAAGTTGCTGCACTATCCCTGTTAGTGCCTTCATCTCCTAGGCATGATCTACATCCCCCTGCATGCAGAGCTGCTGTCAGCAGGGGTGGGTTTGGGTTTGTGCTTTGTTTTTTATGAAGGATGTGGAATTACATGTTGACTACACAAACAGCTCACATAACAAATTTAATTCTCCAGAAGGTCTATAAAGTGGGACAATATTCTTCACTGGAGTTTGTTCTTGACACAGAGAACATATTTCGGGTATGATTTTGCAACAGTGGATATTTGCAAATAAAGCCAATTTTAAATTATAATGAACTCTGGCATTTGTCACTTCCTGCTGTCTTAAATCCAACCCCATTTTCTTTAATACCACATAAATATGCATTTGTAGGAACAGACATATTTATGCAAATGCAGGTTCCTCCTGTGACATCAATAGAAGGAAACAATTCCAGATCCCACTCTCCAAAGCCCCTTTCTTTTAAGCACAGGCACTTTCTCCACGTGCTCTGGGATGATGCTGCCAGGAGGGATCCATCAGCTCCTGAGACAGTTTGGGAGCGAGCTGGTGCTTCTCCTGCAGACAGAGCTGCTGCTGATCCAGCCTTGGAACAGCCACAGGGATGGAAACCTCCAGTGGCTGCTCCAGAGCAATTCCTGCCCTGCCCTGGCTGGGCACTGACCCCATCCCCTGAGCTGGGACTGGGCTGCTTTTATTTGAGGCAATGGCAGGGCAGGCAGAGGGTGGGAGGTCTGTGTTCATTCTGGGAATACAACAGAGCTTATTCTTGCACAACAACGGTGTGTTCCCCATCAGGCTCTACCACTGAAGCCTTCTGGAACCTTGCACTTATCACCAACAATGAATTACAGCATCTGCTGATTTCTCCTTCCCAGTACAGGATCCAACTCGAAACATTTCCATTCCCAAACCCTTCTGATTCTGGATTGCAAATCAGCTTGCCAAGGATTTGTACCTCTATTCCCAAAGAGCCAGCTAAGGTCCTCCTACACTCTGGTGCCTCTGGGGAAAATTTAGAGCTCTTTACCCTGAAGAATAAGTTACAGGGATGGGGGTATGAGCACACAGCACTCACACCTTCAGCCCAGGCCCCCTTCCAGGTTCTGTAGCAGAAGAGGAAAGCAAACTGCAAAACTGGAGGGAAAGATTAGAAATTGTCTCAACTGAACTGGCCCAGAGACTGAAAGCAAAGCAACTCCAGTCAGGCAGAGATGTGAGAGCTGAACAAAGTGTGACACAAACGAGTGTCAGGTATGAGCAGGGCACAGGACCCCGAGCTGGGGAGAGGGAAAAGCTCAGTGTTCTCCAATCTCCCTTCTACCCATGTCAACACCACAGGATGCCCTCCAGGGCAACAGCAGGAGCTTGGTAAGGCTCAGGGTTCTCTATTTCCCCCAGAAATGACTGAAAGCCACTGAGGTTTCAAACTCTGAAGCTCCATAAGCAATTCAGGAATGAGAGTATCCAGGAGCCACTGCAGAGCATTGCAAAGAACTGAAGCAACCTTAGAATCAAATGTAAGTCCTAGAAAAATAATATCACATTTGGTACAAAACAACATTCATCACTTCCACAGCATTGTCTGGGGGGGGGGACGGGCGTTGCCTACCTGCCTCTCTGGAAATTTGCATGAAGGACTCGACTCCTTTTTCTCCATAATTCCCTTCAGATGCCAAAGTGGATACATAATTCCATCCCAAAGCTTTCACAATGTCCACCATTGCTTGTGCTTGGAAGGAATCTGGAGGAACCACACGTGAGAAGAAATCATAGCGCCTGTCATCACTCAACTCTGGTGCAGTTGAGGCATAACTGATTTGTGGGATCTGTAGAAAAAAATAATTTCTGATAAATATACATATTCAAACACTCACGGCACTTCTTGCAGCAGTCAGCTAAAGCTGGAGGCTCCAGCTGAGCTTTGCCTTCACTGTTTCCATCTCTATTTCTCCACTAAGTTCCCTTACAACGTACAAGCCAAAGAAACAATCTTTTCATTGACTTCAAGTTACACAAATAAAATAGTTAAACAATTGAAGGCAACTGTATATGTGCACATCCGTAATGTCTTCCTTTCAGGCAATCTAAATCAAGCACAGCACACAAACCATTGTAATCACTGTGTCCTTTTGTTGGTGTTCTGGTTTTACCAGCATCAGGTGATTTGGGACCCTGAATGTAACCAAGGTTAAATCTCCACCTGCCATTGCTGGCTGAAAGTCAGGAAGACCCTTCATCAACTTTTGGAGAATGAAGGGTCCTGACTTAAGCAAAAATATGTTTATTTTTTATTCTTTCTGATGGAGAACAGTCGGGGAGGTTGCTGAGCACGGCCACCTCTGTCCCACAGCCACAGCCTGGGCACAGTTCAGCTCTGTGCCAACACACCAGCCATGGCTTTCCTCCTCCCAGCAGAGTGTGACGGTGACTTTTGCAACAGAGAGACCAGAATATTGTTCAGGACTATTTTCTCCTTGATACCAAAGTCCCTGAGCAGTTATTGAGCTGACAGCATGTTAATCCCCAGACCCATTATGCAATTGTTTGAGTAACAGTCTGGGACTGCTCCTTAAATTAAGGAACCTGCCATAACTCTCACTTGAGATGCCACAGAGGGAACAAACAGCTTTGCAATATACACAAACATGATCGTATATAATGATCTGAGCCTTCTGCCTCAGGAAAGGTCAGCACTTCATACCTCAGCACAAGCGTCTTCTGCATTCTTATATTTTGTCTCTGCAGAGCACTCTACAAGTATTTATTAGCTTTCCTGCCTTCTCAGAAAAATAAACATTGTATTTCCCCAGGATCAACTCCACAAAGGGCTCAGCACCTTTGATTCCACAGAGATCAGGAGCACAGGAGAGCAAATTTCCCCAGGATACACATTATATCTGTGCAGTTACATGGACATCTGCAGCTCCTACAGCGGAGGAAAATCAGCCACTTAAAGCAAAACTGGTGCTGCAGACCCAGCAGAGTGAACAGAGAGGGAACTTTGCATTAAACATTTCACTGATTAACTACCCCAACCCTTGCTGGTATTCAACCTAAAAAAACATGGAAACTTTCACAGAATCACAGAATTCCCTGAGCTGGAAGGGACCCACAAGGACCATCCAGGTCCAACCCGTGGCCCTTCACAGACACCCCAACAATCCCACCCTGTCCCTCAGAGCGTTGTCCAAACCCTCCTGGAGCTCTGGCAGCCTTGGGGCTGTGCCCACTGCCCTGGGGAGCCTGGGCAGTGCCAACCATCCTCTGGGGGAAGAACCTTTCCCTGAGATCCAACCTGACCCTGCCCTGACACAGCTCCAGCCCTTCCCTGGTGCTGTCCCTGCTCACCCAGAGCTGAGGTCGGAGCTGCCCCTTGGGAGGAGCCGCAGACCCTGCTGGGCTCTGACCTCAGTCTCATCTCCAGCTGGACACACCAAGTGCCCTCAGCTGCTCCTTGTGTGGCCCCTCAGACCCTTCCCCACCCCTGTGTCCCTCCTTTGGACACTCTCCAACAGCTTTAGATGTTTCCTTTATTGTGATACTCAAAATTGCCCCCAGGACTGGAGGAGAGGCCACCCCAGGGCAGAGCAAAGGGACAATCCCCTCCCTCCCCCAGTGATGTCCAAACTGAACATCTGTTTGCATCAGCTAAAATCCATCATCTCAGCCTTTCTTCTCCTCCTTTTTCAATGGTCACATCCAGTTGGATGTGGACAAACCTCCCCCAGACTCAGCTGGAGCCTTTGCCCTGTGTTTTAGGATCCTCCACATTACTGGTGTGTTTTTATTGAGGATGACTTTAACTGGAGAAACACAACATCCTCTTCCCTGCAGTCAAACCCCAGGGGCCAGACCCCCTCTCCTCCCTGAGATCTCTTCCCAGGGCTCACACCCATCAAACCAACAGCCAGAAGTCATCCCCCATGGCTGCTCACCAGGGGAGCTCCCAAATCTGCTCCTTCACCTCCTGTCAAAGCTGAAGTGCCCTTGAAAACAAAAATGGATTGACCCAGTTCATCAAGACCCAGCCCCAAGCTGGCCAATGTCACCATTCCAGGGAGAACAAGAGGAATTTATAGAGGTTGTTTTGTTTTATGTGGTTTTTTTGTTTGTTTGTTTGCTTGTTTTTTAATTAAATTGATAAATATTTTCTGTCTCTTCACTGAGGTATTTTTCTTTCAGTTTTGATAAAATCAATGTGCTCTTTGTCACCAATATCTCACATTCAAAACTGGAGTTTAAAGGCGGCAACTTTTTCTCTTATCACAGGTTTCCTGTTTTCTGTTCTGAAACATGTCTGAAACCTTCCAAAGCTCTCAGGAATCCCAGCCTGTTTCCAAATGGCTCCAGCATCTTGGCAGAAGGGCTGTGGTCCATGAAGCCCAGGGGACCCCAGTCCCCCTGGCCCTTCCCCAGCCTGTGCCCCTGCTGCCTGTGCTCAGAGCTGCCCCCTTTGCCTCCCTCCCCACAGCAGGACACAGAGAACTGGAGCTCTCTGGGTCCAAACTGGACCCCCGGGTTTGGCAGAGGAGGGAGCACATCTCTGCTGTGGGAGGAAGGTTTTCCTGCAGTCTCTGGCTTTTCAGGACTATAGCAAACATCTGACTCAGGAGTTTTCCATGTGCTTTGCCTGGCTGATGTTCTGCTTACAGTGAGGGTGAGTGATTAATGCTGGGAGCATTGCTTTAGTCAGTGATTGATTAATGTTAATTTATTTTTAACATTGAACATTATTCTTCATTTATTTCATTTTCTTCTGCTAATGAAGAGCTGTCTCTGGATCCCACTTGTTGTCCTGCTTGAAAAGCAGGTCCTGCTTGTGAGCAGCTGCCCCAAGAGCCACACCAGAAATGTACCAAGGACCAACTCATCTCTCTGACGGGCTCCTAAATCACTCCTTCCAGCATCAAACATCTCCCAGCAACAATTATGGAACAGGGTATTTCAGAGCAGAACCCAACTGAAATACAAACTCCCTGTTCTAATTTTTCATTTCAAGCTCATGTTGTGTTATCTCCTCATCCCATATCATCATCCTCTTCCTCTCCCTGTCCAGCAGACCCTTCTTTCCAAGCAAAACAAGACCTGGTGAGTTCCTCGTTGACAGCCAAGTGTCTCAGCTGGGAACACACAAGAGCCTCAGGGCCAGAGGACAAACCAACTCTCCCTGGAGCTCCAAGGGCTGCCAGAAGCCCTGGGTTTGCTGCCCACCTCCCCCACCCCTGCCAGCACTGCTGCAGAGTCACTGCCATGGCCAAGGACCCCACAAAGCACCAAAACCAGCAAATAATTATTGCTACTGTGCCACTTCAAATGGGATTGAGTTCGGCTCCATCTCCTCAGTAACTCATTAAGAAGTTAATAAAATGGAGCACCTGAACCCCCCTCACCAAGGACAGCAGCCACAGAACTCGAGGAGAGGCAATTTCCCCGAGGGCCTCGGCAATTAAGATAATGCAGGAGAGCACCTATTGAGATATTAATGAGCTCCCACCAGGGCACTATTAAGTTCACAGTTTGCTGCATTTTTACTTTCCATTTCCTATTAAGTTTTATGGATATGGTTTCCTGACAATAGGAAAACCCCCCTGGTCTGACAGAGCCTCTCGAGCCCACGGGGTTGGGCAGGGCAGGGTCAGGCCACCCAAACTGCAAACCCTGGAGACAACCCAGCTCTGCCAAAGGGAGATTCCTGGAGCTCTGCCCTCGGCTGCACAACTCTGGGGAGTGACCTGATGGATGAGTGACAGCCTTGAGTCTTTTTGGGGCTTGGGTTTATCACGTCAGGATTTAACCAGCAGTTGGTGCAGCTACTCTTTGTTCCCCATCCACATCTCAAACTGCAGGACAAAGAGCTCCAGCCTCCTGCAAACTGCAGAGACGAGGGTTCATTGCCTCGAGCTCAGCTACCTGAAGTTTTTAACTGCCATTTTCTCTGGGTAAAACCCCTCCACACTCCTTTCATTTGCACTTGGCCTTCTGAACAAGAAGAAAACCTGGCAGGAAGTTCTAGAAATCCAGATATCCAGAGGAAGGTGTCCCTGCCCATGGCAGGGGGTGAAATCAGGTGATCTTTAAGATCCCTTCCAACCCAAACCATGCTGGGATTCTATGAAAACTTTACTCAAGATGCAAGAGACAGCAGAATGAATCTTCCTGCTGATTCCCACTAGGCTGGAACTCAAGTTCCCACCATTCCTCAGGACTGACCTCCCTGGGCTGGTGGGATGGCCCTGGGTCTCACTGCCCTGCAGCACTCACAGCACGTGGCAGCTACCAGACATGGGGTGTATGGAACCAAAATCACCTCTGCCTTTGGTTCCCCTCCCTTCCAGCCCTTCCAAAAAGCAAACCCTGACAAATCAGTGTCAATCAAGAATCAACTGGTGTCAAATCAAGGTGTCAGTCAAGCAGCATGTGCTCTTTTTCTGCCTTGAAAGGCAGAAATGAAAACAAATATTACTACAATTCTTGCTCTAGGGCTCTTAAAAGACATGGGAACAGTATTCCCAACACTTAGGCAATGATGAGAACAAATCCTTCCAAAGCACTTTGATAATCCCTCCTTATTATGTCTCAGGGTGACATTTGACACGTAGTGCACTTCACATTGGTTTTGATACTGTTGACAATGACAAAATGAGGCAAAACAACAAAGAAAGTTTTCATGTAAACCAACTGGAAAGGCAATAGAAAGTATCTTTGTACAGCACTAGAAGGTGTCTGGAGATGGCAAACCTGTTGCTAAGTGCAAAACTTACACCACAAGAGCAAATTCTGAGCAGTGAACAAAACCAGCACGGCCAGAGAAGGGCATTTGCAAACCATTAATCTATTTACAGTTCACCTCAGTTTCTCTGTTTGCCAATTATTAAAGCCACCAGTGTTCAAACACGGCCCTGTTTGCTCCCATCCCCACCTCTCCTGTGTTACCCTACTGTGAATTCCTAATGATGTATTAGAGATCAGCACAATCACCCAGGACTGGCTCGATATTTCATAAGGTACAGAAATACAAACATGAACAACACCAAACACAAACAACACCAAACACAATTGAGAAACAGAGCCTGGAGCAGATTCGATAAAACAGAAATATCTTCAAGAGCAACATCAAGAAAATAAACCCCATAAATGATTCATGTACATGAATCTTGCTTGTATTTCTGTTGGCTCATTCCACCACACCTCCCCAAGCTGGGTGACTCCATCTCACATTCCCTGCCCAGTATTAGGGCTTCAGCCAACAGGGGAAGGTCTGTTAACGTGACAACCAAAGTGTTCAGCACCTGCTGAACCCACAGCAGAGCTCTCAAGCCTCCCGTAAGTCCTGGTTTCTGAGGGAGTTTTCACATGGGATGCCACAATTCCATACTCATGGAGAACTACGGATGTTCTTGACAAACCATCAACACAAACTGGGCCAGGTCAGTGCCTGTGGGTCCCTCAGGATCAGGGGATGGAAGGGCCACAGTGGCAGGAGAATGAAGGAGTGTCAGGAAGGGCCGTGGGCTGACAGGACACAGGAAATGCAGGAGCCAGGGGGCTGCTTAATGAGGCCTTGCAAATAAGGCCCTTGTAGAACTCCCAGCTCCTCATTCCCATTATTATAATGGATGGAATCCATTACTGAAACAAACACCTCCAATGTTACTGTGGTTTTCTCAAACAAGTGGCCTCCTAATTGGACACATTTTTTTAAAATTAATTTCAAACCTGGAAAGAGCACATGAAAGAGCCCATTTCCAGGCACATAAATCAATGTTCATCCCCACCAAAACTGTCATAGCACTAAATGGAAAGACATCCTGAATGATACTGGCAAGCTGGGAGTATTTTCCTTATCTACAAGGTCTCTACTGCTTTTCTAGAATGAGAAAGTACTGCAGAAAAAAATAATTGTAGCAATTAAGGAAACAATAATTACAGCAATTAGTACTGTCCACACGGCTCGTGGGAGCACTTTATCAGCTCAGACAGAAAACAGGAAGAAAAAATCATAAACATGCAGTAAAAGGAGAGGTGTCCATAAATATGAACTGTCCCTGTGCTTCATCTCAGTGACCTGTGCCTGGAACAATGTCTGCTTGTGACAATGATGAGTTTATGGCATAGCTTGGGTTGTTATACATGAAAAATGGGAGGTGATCTCACCACTTTTAAATGCTAAAAGATCCTTGGACATGTGACTTGAAACCAGTACCCACAAACTTAATGAAAATTAGTCACAGCACAAAAAAAAGGATCTTATCCCCTTGTAAAGCTGTAAATAATATTGTCCTTCTAATAAACAAGGACATAACACCTGTATTCATATTGTGGGTTAACAATTGGCCATTTATAGTTTATTAGGAATAAACTCTACTGGAATGCTTCACTTTCCATCCCTGGAAGTGTTCCAGGCCAGGTTGGACAGGGCTTGGAGCAGCCTGGGATAGTGAGAGTGTCCCTGTCCGTGGCAGGGGGTGGCACTGGATGACCCAAACCAGTCTGGGATTCTGTGATTCTTTCCCAGTGGCAAAAAGCCTCCTCTACAATCAGGTTCCTTGATGAACTGATTCCAACCAAACCTTTCTAATGCTCAAATATCACTCAGTGAAGGCTTTGAACTGAGCTGTGCCAGCAGCTCCCCTGGCACTGCCAGCACAGAAACAGGAGCCCTTTGGGGAGGCAGAGCAGGGCTCCAGCCCCACTGCCAGTGCAGCACATTGTCTCACAAACAGGTGAGGCCCGAGTGGAATTGAGCTGCTCTCGCACTCTGTGGCCTTCAGAGAATTCCTTAAATAAACCCCTCTGTCCCTGCTGCAGCTCGGACACAAAAGCTTCACACAAATTAAAGCCTCCTCCTTTAAGAGACAAAAATACGTCCCTCTGTGCAGCAAAAGACGTCGTGTTCTTTCCTGTCCCTTCACTGTTGTGTTCCAGCACACCCACAGCAACAGCAAAAATAGGTTCCTCTTGTTTGCAGGTATTATTTGTGTTTGCAGGACTAACCCTCATCAGCTGAATTGCTGATTTCGCCGGTAAATTGTCGCCCCTTGGGACTTCTTTTGTTTAAAACTAGTCCTTGAAAAAGATGACCAGAAATCAGCATTTGAATTTATACTGTAATGGAAAAAGATTTTTAGATACACACTTGTCTGATTTGTGTGTGCAAATTCCTCTTTGGGAATAAAGCTGTGTTTATGTAATCATGAAGAAGATCCTTTCCAAGTGATCACTTCTCAGAAGTAAAATTAACTTGTATTTATACTACTCACATTTTAATTTCCCTTGGTTTATCTATATTTTGAGTCAATAATATTGAAGTCAAAATCTAATTTATAATTTTTAATTACTATTTCTAGGCACTTGACATGCAAAGATCCTTCTCTTTATGTCGAGGGAAGGCTGCCTGGAAGCCACCAGATCCCTCCCAGTACCATGGACAGGGGATGGTGATGCCAGGGGTGAGGGCTGGGGACTCCAACCCCTCCCATCCCTTTGCACAGGGCAGAGGTTCCTCTGCTCACCCCTGCTCAGGCAGCAAGAGCCCAGACTCCTTCCCTGAGCAGGATGGGTCCATCCTCCCTGGCACACAGACAGAAGCCCAGATTTTCCCTGGGTGACACAACAAACCCATCCAGGCACAGGGAACCTCTCCCATCCCCCATCCCCAATCAGGAATATTTATCCACTGCACTACAGGGATCATTGGTACTGAAGGCAAAGGCACATTACAAGGATGAAACTTCCACAGTTCATATTTTCAAGTGAAATATTAACCTGCTAAGAGTTTTAGCTTGCCCATAAACCAGGATAAAGCTGCCCTGGTTTGCAGGTCCTGTGGCTGAGCTCTGACCAGCACAGCACATTGGACTGTTCCACACTAACCAGAATATTCCTCCCAGGGCACATCAGTTAGAACATCAGTGATGATGGCCCATCCATTGCAAGGCAGGAATGCACAGCTCTTCATATTTTAACTCCAGCCCTGCTAGATGAGAGCCTGAGAGTGACATTAAACTAATGGATGGGGCTTTGCTGGAGGCAGTTTGAAATCTTAACAAAGCTTCAAAGGATCGGCTCTATTAGGAGCTGACACTTCAAGGCAATTTTGAGCTGAACCCACGTAAGGTGATGGGAGCACAGGGACCCCACAGCCCTTCTAATGGCCACATTTTTGTAATCAGATGGCACAACAAAGCTGCTTATGCAGCAATACTTGTTCAGCCTCATGCTGGGATTCAAATTCAGCCCACAAATAACACACATGGATATTCTGTCACACTTTGCTCCCATGGCACACCCCAATGTCTAAGGCATAATTGCAAAGATATTGTATGAAAGAGAGGCAATGAACAAGTTCAGTAGAGACATCCTGTGTTCTCTGAGTGTCTGCTAAGCCCAGAACTACCTTTGAGGTTGTTCACTTCTACCACAGCCTAAGGAAGCACAAGAGATACAACCAATAGATAAAAGAGGCAACAGCATTTCAACAGGAGGAAACCAAGGTCTGTCCATTAAATGCTACAGCCCTGTCCTTGACACAGCAAGGTGAATGGCTTTAAGCTGAAAGATGGTGGATTTATGAGGAATATTGGGAAGAAATCCTTCCCTGTGAGGGTGGTGAGGCCCTGGCACAGGTTGCCCAGGGAAGCTGTGGCTGCCCCATCCCTGGGAGTGTCCAAGGCCAGGTTGGACAGGGTTTGGAGCAACCTGGGATAGGGGAAGGTATCCCTGCCCATGACCAGGTTTAAGATCCCTTCCAACCCAAACCAGTCTGGGATTCTATAACAATTCTCTCCACACAGAAGCAGAGGGAGACAGATTGTGAGCACACTGTCAAGATCTTCTAGATGCCAAAAAATATTCCCATTCCTATGGCACTCAGATTTCCATCAAGCAGGACATTCTCAGAAGGGTCATTCCAACCATTCAAAGTGCTGAGCAGAGAACCAGAGCCCATTCATGCCCTGTGCTCAGTTCTGGGACACAACAGATTTGTTTTCATCTCCTTCCACGTGTACCATTCCCATCCCCTGCCTGCATTCCCAGAACCTGAGAGGCCAGAGTAGTGATGGATGGACACCAAGCACAAACACAAACATGTTTGCAGTGATTGGAGCTCCCACATCCAAATATGGACTCACCAGTTCTAATTCTTTTGAAAATAAATCAGAACCAGAAGATAAACAGAGTGAAGCAGCTTTTATGTTTTATTTATGTGTACACACTGCTCCATTCATCCCAAACACATAATTGAACCTTACATTGTCTATGCATATTTTAAAAGGTTTTTAATCTGCAAGTATAAATCTCATTGATTTTGAAAGTAGCCCGATAAAGACAACACCAGTAACGACTCATTCAGCAGACAGGCTGCAAGACAGAAGAGCTCAGTAGCACAGCACAGATTTCTGAAAGTAAGACACAAACACAGACACACAAACCCACCCCAGCAGGAACAAATTGCAGAGTGGTACAAGGGGAAACAATCAGCCCTCAGAGCTGAGTTATCAGGCTGAATGAAAGCTCTTGAGCTCAGGTTGGAGCAGATCTCATAATTGCATTTCTAGGGGAGCATCCGTGTTTATGCTGTGGAAAATGAGGTTGTGATTTGAATATTTATTCCTAAATTTTCGATATAGCCAAGTGTGATGGTCAGGGGGAGTCAAGCCTGTGACTTTGCCTTTGCAGAGTAACACACCCAAAATTTGGCAGGGCACATTTATCTGTATAAGTGGTTATTTCTAATTTCACTCTACAATTAAACTCTGGGCGAGCAGCTGAATACCATAAAGAGCAAACCTGAGTTCCTGTGGAGGACTCTCACTGATCAGATATTGCAAAAGTAAGAGTCTGTTCTCGTTAATGTGTCTCCAAGTGTTCATATTAAGAGAGAGTCTTGAAGGGTGTGACCTCCTCCAGCTGCCCTCCCTGGGTCCCCTACAAACACCCCGAGAGGATCAGCTGCAGTAAAATGGTCTTTAAACAGGGTTTCTGGAACTCACATCTTTCCTTATTTCCTTCCATGTAATACTGGAAGTGTTTCTGAAACTAAACTTTTGTCAAAATCACACAAAAACCTGTGGGTTTGACCTGCTCCCACACTGTGCCTGACTGAAAGTCCTGTTGGAGCTCCAGCTGTCTTGGCTTGGATTGGCACCTTATCAAAAGATTGAGGCAAGAGAAAAACTGTGGATTAAAAAGAACATCAATCAGGGTGAGACTGGATGCACAGAGCTTATTATCCCATGTACAGGTGAGTCCTCCTTGCTGTTCTGAACTGATTCCAACAATGGCCAGAGACAAGGGCTGGCCTAAATGAACTCAAGGGTAAAATCTAAATTATCCATTCTTTCTTTTCCTTTTCTTTTCTTTTTTTTTCACTAGCACAAATTATCTGCTTTTGCATTATGAAATCCAGAAGATCATTTCAGAGCATTTAAATTTTGGTGGCAGCCAGTACACACAGCACAGAGCTCTTTCCTACAGCAAGAGAACAATACTGTGTGTGGGGAAGAGCACAACTGTGTGTTTTTATCTCATAACCCTTACAAACAGTGTGGACAACAGAGAATTCCTATCTGGTATTTTAGCAAAGATATAAATATATTCTCAGTGTCACATAAGTGGAGATTTTGCTCCAGGTAAGAACAGCCCTTGCAGGACCTATTTTCAGGTGTTTGTTAGTGCTGAAGAGACAGCCCAGGACACTGGAGTTTGCCTCTGGAACCAAATCCCTGCCAACCTGTTTGCGGCTCTGTATTCCAAGTTATCACCTCTGCTGCAGCAATGGCAACTCTACCAGAGACAGGTCTGGCTGTTAAAGCCACAGCAGGAGAAATGTCGTGACACAAAGTTCACTACAAACATCTGACATGCACCTTCCCAGCGAGGGGCAGCCAACACACGGCCCTGCCCAGGCACTGCCTGCTCCCAACATTTCCCCCTGCCTTGAGTCCTCACGTTCCCTCACTGCCAGACTGGCCCCTGCACCTCTGTTCCCTCTGCTCTGCACCCAAGGCATCACTGGCCTGTCTGCTGGGGATGAGCATGGTGCTGGAGTCAGAGGGAATCACAGGATGACACAATTGCTTGGGTTGGAAAAACCCTCTGAGATCATCAAGGGGTCCAACTGTTCCCCAGCACTGCCAAGGCACCACTGACCATGTCCCCAAGTGCCACATCCACAGGGCTTTTAAACTCCTCCAGGGATGGGGACTCCCCTGCCCTGGGGAGCTGTGCCAGGGCTGGACAGGCTTTTGGGGAGGAAATCTTTTGTAATATCCCACCTGAGCCTCCCCTGGCACAGCCTGAGGCCGTTCCCTCTCCTCCTGTCCCTTGTTCCCTGGCAGCAGAGCCTGACTCCCACCCGGCTCCCCCCTCCTGTCAGGGGGTTGCAGAGCCAGAAGGTCCCCCCTGAGCCTCCTTTTCTCCAGGATGAGCCCCCCCAGCTCCCTCAGCTGCTCCTGCCCCTTCCCAGCTCTGTTCCCCTCCCTGGACACACTCCAGCCCCTACATGTCCTTCTTGTCATGCAGGACAGGAGGGACCTCTGGGATGGGCTCGGACAGGACAGAATGTTCCACTTCCCTTCACTGCCCACAGGGTCCAGGATGTCCTCCTTTGAATCCCAGTCATTTGATATTCCTTCAGAAAGGGGAGGAGGCCCCACTGCAGGGCCTGCGCTGACCCAGGGCATGGGGATGTTCCACCAGGGACATGGAGGGATTATATTTAGCCTGCCTTTGATTTCGTATTTTCTTTAATCCAAAATAAACATTATCACAAGCAAAAAGGCCTGTTGTGTCCTCTGAGCATCAGACACAAGCAAGGTCCTTCAGGACACAGACCTGAGGCAGAAAGGAGAGTGAGGAAATGTGGTGAGGAGAGAGGGAAGGGAGAGGGGTTGTAATTCTGGGAGAAATCTGCATCTGACATTTCTTCAACCACATATTCAAGAGTTATAGGGCATAATGAAGTTTCAGTGAATATCTCCACCTTTTATTTCCTTATATTTCATCTCTGGCCTTTTACAGAGTGCATCATCACCATGTAATTCTACATATGTATAAATATTTATGCATTATTACAGGAAAAACACAAGGCAATCACACTTTTACCTTCACTGGTTTTCTTCACCTCAACATTAAGCTTGCCAGCTAAATAATTACATTTCTTCTTATCTAACTTGTGGGAAAACAAATTTAATAACAGAAATACAGCTAGAAAGACGAATACTTAGGGGAGAATAATTTTCAGACTTAAACTTCACAAGCCCAATAGATTATTCTGGACACTGGATAATTACTCGGCATGTCTTTATCACAAAAGTGCCCGGACATTCTAATTAATCCAAATTACTTTCTAAGGGCCATGTTATTAGACTCATGCAGGAACAAGCAGATATCGAAATATTTTTATTTTTGTAAAGGTCTCTACCAGCTCAGTCTCTCAGTACCCTGATGGAAAGCACCCCAGAGCAGCAGCAGCTCCTTCCCTGGCCTTGAGCAAGGGAGAGGAGCCCACAGTGAACTGTGTGCAACAGGAGACCTGCAGAAGAACCTGCACAGCTTGGACCAGGGTCTGCTCTCAAAAATACAAACATTGCCAAAACAGGGAGGGGAGGAACAGTTCAAAGCATAGAACTGTTGAGGTTGGAAAAACCCCCTGAGATCATCAAGGAGTCCAACTATTGCCCAGCACTGCTGAGGCCATGACTGACCCACGTTGCCAAGCACCACATCCACAGGGCTTTAAACCCCTCCCAGGATGGGGATCCATCCTGGGCAGCTGTGCCAGGGCTGGACAGCCCTTTCCAGGCAGGAATTGTTCCAATATTCAATCAAATCCTCCCCTGACCCAACAAAAGCCCTTTCCTCTTGTCCTGTTGCTGTTCCCTGGGAGAAGAGTCCGACCCCACCCGGCTCCACTCCCCTTCCAGGTCATTCAGTCCCTGTCGTGGCCAAGCTGCTGGTGCAGGGCCAGGCACTGCCCTCCTGGGAGCCCAGGTGCCCGTTTCAGCAATGGCACTGCCCCCAGAACACAGCCTGTGTCTGTGGTTGAACTAATCCCGAGGAAAACACACCAACAGACAGTCCCAGTGACTCAAACACCCCGTCCGAGTCCTCACCTGCCCTGCTCTTACCTTTGCTGAACTGGCCAATGTCGGTTCAGCACTAACTTACTTTTCAGCCACTGCAAAGAAATCTCAGTTCTCTACACCAAGTGTCCTTTGGAAGTTTTATGTGTGCAAAGTTGGTGTAAGCTGCTGTCAGTGTTCAATGTTTGGGATATTAGATGTGGCTGTGAATCAAAGAAAATGTGTATGTACAGCCCAAAGTGAATTTACACCTAAAGTAAGTCAGGTGTAATTTGTTTTCTCTCCTGATAGTAGAATTGTTACAGTAGACTCAACCTGTTATGCCTGCCATGGGTGGGTAGAGCTGGGCTTATTTATAGCTTGAAATGAAGGCAGAAGAAAATCAAGTGCAAATAAAGCCACTTTAACTCAGATTCTAAAAT
The DNA here is from genome assembly GCF_003945725.1 of Corapipo altera. Lineage (NCBI taxonomy): Eukaryota > Metazoa > Chordata > Aves > Passeriformes > Pipridae > Corapipo > Corapipo altera. The sequence continues at coordinate 16,994,146 of NW_020884882.1, read as the reverse complement.
ACTTTCAAAACAAACTTGATAGTTTTCTTCCTGCAATTCCTTTAGCAGGAAAAATACAGGTACCCTGGAAATGTGAATGGTACCTGGAGGACCTACATATCAAAATTTGGAACAGCTTTTCTCCAACAACCTGACAACTTGGGCTCTCTGGCACTTGATGGGCTTGGCTGGTTCATCACAGCACCTACAACTTGGCTTAAGCTCTGAGATCAAACTAATGGGCTCCCTGGGCAGCCTTGAATTTTCCTAACCTTTCTTGCCATGTTTGACTCTCCCAGTGCTGGGGATCTTGCTGGCAGCTCTGACCTGCAGCTCTGTGTAAGGTTTTTCAGCTGCCCCACAGACAGGGCAAGAGAGCTCTGCCAAGATGAAAGAGATGGCTCTGACCCCAGAGAGCTCTGAAGATAAAAGGAACAGAACCCATTTCTGGAAAGCACTAAATATGACAAGATCCCTGCTCCATGGAAAGGCTGCTGATGCTGGGAGTTCCTTCTGCTCAGCATTCTCGAGGTTTGGTCCTGCAAGGCACCAGTGCACCAGGCACAGAGCAACCTGTCTGCCTTCAGGAACCACATGAGGTGAGGGAGCGATGGAGACAGAGCTGAGGAACAGCTGCAGGCAAGAAGGAATTATGTGATATCATGTATTTTCCCTTTCATGAGGCAAAACTCTACACAGAGCATCACATGCACAGCTGGTGAAAACTGCCATTGGCCTCAATGGAGCTCCACAACATCCCACAGCTGGAAAATCTGATGCACAAAATTAACACAGTCATGAATGGTGCTCTGCAAACACTTGTGCATCTGTATTTATCACATTAAAATGAGCCTCATGACTCTGGAGATCACCTCATGTTTATGCATGTGCAGTTTATACCCTGTATCACTGCTGCTCTTTTACCTCTCCCTGAACAGCTGCTTCTGAAGGGAAGTTTATGCAGAATGTGGGGTGTCACATCATTTTGGACCTTTGGCTGTGACAGGCAGTCACAGCACAGCAAATGCAGCAGTGGGAAGGGCCATGAGAAGAGGAGCTCGGTGGGATGGTGGTGATGGGCTCTGGATGGTGGGGATGGGCTCTGGATGGTGGTGAGGGGCTCTGATCTCCCCATCAGGCCCTGACCAGCAGGGCCAGGCTCAGCTCAGCAGCTGGGCTGGCAGGGATTAGACAAGTCCATGACCCGTGTTTACAGAAGCCCAAAGCCGTGGCAGAGGCCGAGCTCACTGCAGGAACAGCTGGGCCCTTCAGCTCCAATTCCACAAACAAGGAGAGGGCAGAGAAGACGAGAACAGGGGGAAGAGGAGAGGAAGGGGAGAACCGGGAGGATGGAGAGGGAGAAGGGGCCTTTACTCTCCACTTGAAAATACACTGACAATTTTGGCTGAATAAAGTCCCCACACGAATGCTAAATGTCAGTGTGAGCTTTGCCAGGCAAGCAGCTAACTGGGACTCACCTCTCTGGGACAAGCCCTAATCAAACATGAGTGACAAATAAAAGCCCAGACATTTTTCCAAACGCTCAGCACGTGACTCCTGCTCCTTTGTTGCCCCTCCTGCTCTGCCTCTGAGGCACAGCAGCATTTTATCAGGATGCTGGTGGCTTTTGAAATGCCACCTCCTTACTACACTCAGATCTTACAAGTGTCTGTCAGATCCCTTGGTGCCAGCTTCAGAAAGGAGCACGGGGTTTATTTCCTTCTCCTTCATTACTTATTTTTCCAATTCCCTTCCCTCCAGTTATTTATCCCTCCAGAGGGTAAAAGCACAGCACAGGAACAAGCCCCTCGTGCATCCTTCATCAGGATCTGCAGCCTTGCTGCTAATTACTGCAGTGCCAGCTCTGGGGCTGACAGGCAGCTCCCGAGGATGGGGCTGGGCAGGTTGTGCTAACCCTGCACTTCACCCAGGCACTGCATCACACCACGTTTTCGAGCCCAGAAGCACAGGAATGTTTTTTGATACACTGTGTTCTGGTATCACAAGCAACCAACAGGAAAATTAGCATTGTAAAATGGCAACCTCATTTAGATAAGCACCATGTGAATCCATCTAATTTGTATACAGAGTCATTATATGGTCACAACTGAGTGACTCAAGTCTCTTTCTTTTCTTCTGCTTCCCCCCCTCTCCTAAATACCAGTGCTCTGGGAGTATCCTTAGTTAGTTCTGCATTGCTGCCAGCTGCCAGCTCCCTGGCAGCACTAAAGAGCAGGAACATTGCTGTCCCTGGCTGGGGAATGCCAGCTGCCAGGGAGGGGGCAGCAGCCCTGTCCTGTGCCCGGGGAGCCCCAGCAGCCATCCCCTCCTGTCAAGGGTGCTACCCACCTCCCTGGGCTCCAGCACTTCAGTGAGCCCCAAAACATCCCTTCCCGAGCTGTTCACAGGGTTTTTCTGGAGCTGCTGAGGAGTTCCTCAAAATGGTTGTCAGCCCCTCCACTGACACAGCCCCTCCTGCACAGACACTGCTGCTCTCACACCTTTGGGCTCAGGGGCCACCAGCCCCTGGGCTGCACAGCTGGCAGTTGGTGGGTCCCCCCACATCCCTCCCAGTGCCCCCACATCCCTCCCAGTGCCCCCCACATCCCTCCCAGTGCCCCCCACATCCCTGGGGGGAGTGAGCACTCAGCTCCCACCGCACTGGGAACACACGTGTGCAGCTGCAGCATTTGTGGGTTTTGTCTTCCTGCAGACTTTTCATAGCCAGAAATGCCAGAAGATTTTAACATCCATGCTGACAGCTTGGAATCACCATGTTTAATAACAGAAAGCTGACAGGGAAACTAGATAAACAGGAATCCTCTCCACTTGCACACTGTCCCGGTCCATCTCCATTATTCCAGGCGTGCAGGAGATTTGTATCTATCAAGGTGCTTACACCAGTTCCATCACCATGGCATCCCAGAGCTCTCAAGTCTTTAAAAATAGAACTAATAGCATTTTCTCCTTATTTCTCCCTTTCAAGCTTTCAAGAGAAATGCTCGAATCATTTACAGCTTTATTTTATTTATTCATTTGTTTGTGAAAGAGGCTGAGTGAAGCACATCACATCCCTTTCCTGTCAAGGAAAAGGAAAGAAGAAGAGGAAAAAAAAAAAAGAATTTGAAAGAATTATCTATGTTGTTGTACAAGCCCCAGCACCTGTGGGTGCTCATACTTCCATGGGGAGTGTTTTTCCAGGCTGATCCAGCTCCAGTGGCAGCCCAGACTGCAGCACCATATGCCAGGTGGGATGGGAAAGCAGGAGACAGAGAGGAAGGAGCACTGCATAATTGAGAGCAATCCTATAGAGAGCCTGGATTAATTAGTGCAGAGATGCAGCTCGAGGAAACAGTCACTGCAATGCTACTGCATCTTTTTAATCACCTGCACACTCAGGAGAGCGAGGCTGGCACAGACCCCTGGGGCAGGAGAGCCCCCTGCTACCCTAGGCATCCAACCCCAGGGAATGGCAAATCCGTCCCTCACTCCTCAGGAAAGGGCCTGGCACAGCCCAGCACACCAGAGACAAGTGATCTTTGGATCCCTCCTTCCCCTGCTCTTCTGCTGCCTTCAACTCTTCCCAGGTTGGAGAAGCAGATGGGGGTATTATTATGGAGTATTGGAATTACCTATATTTGCTCCTTTACCTCCCCTCTCAGTGTTTTTGGCTTAATGAGATGGCAAGAGCCCTGCAGATCTCCTGGCAGAGTTCTCTCCACCACTGCAGCCTCCTGAAGGTGCCCCAGACACAACCCCAGCCTAGCAGGAACGAGGAGGAGCCCGATGGGAGCATGTTCTGAGCTGTGCCACAGGGAGGGTGAGGCTGTCCTGAGCTGTGCCACAGGGATGGGGAGGCTGTCCTGAGCTGTGCCACAGGGAGGGTGAGGCTGTTCTGAGCTGTGCCACAGGGGGGGTGAGGCTGTCCTGAGCTGTGCCACAGGGATGGGGAGGCTGTTCTGAGCTGTGCCACAGGGAGGGTGAGGCTGTCCTGAGCTGTGCCACAGGGAGGGTGAGGCTGTCCTGAGCTGTGCCACAGGGATGGGGAGGCTGTCCTGTTCCTGAGAGGACACAACTCCTGCCAAGGGGAACAGAGCAGGGTTTGGGGCTCAGTGCTAAGAGATGAGACACCACTGCCTGAGTTCCTCAAGAGTGGGGACTGTTTGGACCCCATGGGGACTACAAGGCTTGGTGTACAAGCAGTGTGTCCCCAAATCCTCTGTGTTAGTGCTCCACACCTACAGATCCATTCAAAACACAGCAGGACAAAGCAACAACCTCCTGGGTGACACAGTGAGGGAGGGCTGTCCCTTTGCTGTCCCCAGACCGAGGGCACCAACTTCCCTTGTGTTCATTTTAGAGCTCTCAATGAGAAGGGAAAAAAAACCCAGAAACCATGACAGCAAAACTCAATAAGACAGGAAAATCTCAGTTCTCCCATTGGTACCTTCTAGGACTATGGAAATTAGAGATGGAAAAAGCTCTCTCTGACCCCCTCTCCCATATCTAGGCCAATGCAGAGGAGTATTCCCCAGGTCCCGGCTCTCTCCCGCTGACTGCGGAATAATCACAGCCAACAACGTGACTCTGTGCTTCCCCAGGAGCAAACCTCCACATCCTCCTCGTGCCCATGGAGTCCAGGACTCCCATGGATCCTGCCCTGGGATGCCCCAGCAGTGCCCCTTCCCGGGAACAGCAGCACAGCCACCCCAGACATTCCCGTCCCAGCCTGGGCACCATGGTCAGGGCACAGGTTAACCCTGTGTCACTCCACCCCATTTTGCCACCACAATCGAGCAGGAAGAGACACTAATTAGCACAGAGCTGTTTCAGGAATGCATGAATATTAATGCAACCGTCCAAACTAATTTCCCCAATTACTGCTGTTACAGCAGCTCTATTACAATCCATAAAGTGAGGATTGATATGAAGATCTCTCTAATAAGAGTGAGAACAACTGCTCCTGGAGCTCCATCACGCCTCAGCTGATGCTAACAAGGGTAATTTCTTTCCCTGTATGAAATAATAAAAATCTGTAAATATTTTAAGGATAAAAGATGCCTTCATCATTCACTCAAAAAGAAAAAACATCCCATCCAGCTTTTAGAGATGTTTTTACAGCCATTAATGGGAGCACTCTGATCTAGGGGCTGGTGTTTGATTCCAGCTCCAGCAGTGAGGGGCATTGCCTGCCTGTTCATGGTGTTGCTGGCTCTGCACCTCAAACACTGATGCCACTGCCTTTGTGGGTAAATATTGTTATAAAACACACACACAGAGCTCCTTCATCACACACTGAGAGCTGGAGTCTGTCATCTCCTGCTCCTGAACGCCCAAGCACAGAGCATTGAGCACGGAGAAAGACAGAAAGACCCATTAAACCAATGAGCTGGCTCCTGGTTTGGGATCTTTATTCCAGGTTTCACATTGTTACTCCCCCTCTGAAGTGGTTGAGCTCAGGAATTCATCAGTTTGTGAAATGGCTGAACGATTATATGACATGTTAGAGCTTAAATGCACTTTTATTATGCATAAAGCATTACATCTTTGTATTTATTTCCTTTTGCCATGCTTTTTTACCCCTCTGCAAACACTGCCAATACTTGGAAATGATAAAGCTGAAAACTACTGCAATTACAAAGAAATTAAACCATCTCCTGAGGAGAAAACCATGAGATACATTTAGATTACACGATCAACTCATACTGATTCAGAACAAGGGTAAACATCACTCCTACTTCCCAGTTGAGGATGACCATTGCTTGATATCCACCACAATTTAATGAACTAGTACCTCTAGATATGCCTAATTTATCAGTTCCCAGCACTGTGAGACACCTGACACAAATGAGAGCAGCAAGAGCTTCACTCTCACCAAAGAACACAAACACATGTGATGGTTACAGAGATGAACTCCCAGTTCTGACCAGACACCACAACCCAAAGCCCCCCTGAACCCCAGAGACCACCACCTCTGCCAGCCCTCACCCACCCACCCCTCACACTGAGGCAAATATTTATCTCCTTTCTTGCTGCATAGGCAAGGATGAGGAGGGGCAGTGGCAGGATGAGGCAACAGCACCTGCCAGGAGACAAGGATTTACTGGGGAACAGTTCCAGAGATACCACAGCTCCTCAAACAACCACAGCTGATCTGGAGGGTGAACTTGTCTCAGCCCTGCAGTCTTGCCTGCAGACTGTCTGTACCAACCCTGTGCCTGATGCTTCACCAAGACCTTTTGTATTTTGGGGAAATGGCAACACAACATAATAAATGGCAGCACCAGCACAGGGTCTGAGTGCAAATTTGCTTCCCTGGTGCTCATGAGGTATAAAAGCAGGGAAGGATAAAAGGAAGCAAAAGCCCCCTGGCAGCAACCAAGAGCAGGGGAAGCTGTTAAACATCCCCCACCCCAGGCTGTGATGGACCAGATGCAAGGGCCAGGAAATGAGGCAGTGTTTTACATGCCCTGCTGGTCTGCAGCTTTGAAAAACCCCTCTGTGAGCAGCCTGGAAACACACAGGAGAGCCTTGGAGAGGTTTTTTTTCTCTGCTTCCACCTGCTGGTCAGACCATCCTCATTTTCACTGGAGAGGAGCACTGCAGAGGAGTTACAGCTGTGGGGATTTACAGGGATGGGTTGGGAACCCCCCAGGAGGGTCATGCCCATGCCCAAAGCCCAGTGGCTGCACGGGAGCTTTGGGACATTCCAGAGCAGCACAATGGGACATGGAGTAGCTCTTTGCTTGCTAGAAATGCAGCCACAATATTATGTTTTACAATTATTTTCTGAATCACAACACATTCATTGCTTTGGTGGTGTTGGCAAATTCATATGCAAATACTGGACACTGTATTACACATAATCTAAACAGAAAATAAAACTGCAATGCAGCCTCATGACCGTGCCATCATTTCTATGATAATGCCAAGGAAGAAGAATTTCACAAATAATAATTTTGGGGGTGAAAAACAGTCTCAATACCTTTCAGAAGATTTTTTTTTTCCAGAAGGGACATTGACTGAAAATTAGAAGAGACTCATTAAAATTGTTCCCTGAGATAATTACTATTAATGACTGTCATCCAGTATGAATATTGAATTAGAAGCAAATTCTGTTGTGATGTGCACTCAAGTACCTAAATCAAAATTTTAATGTAGAGCTACTTGCTAAATATCAGCCTTATCTATTGCAGTAACCACCACAGTAATCATTTCTGTCCTTCTGCTCCTGGACAACAACCCCTGGGGATGCTGCCCAAAGTGCAGGTTTGGAACCAACGCTGGATGAGACCACCTTGCTCATGTCAAATAACTGCAAATCTTACTTTGGAGTGTACAGCACCACTTCAAATGTCATTTGCTCAGAAAAAAACCACAGAATACCCTAAAAAAATCTGAAGATCTGTGTTGGAAAAGAACAAGGAAACCTAAGAAATAAAAGCCCCTGTACATGACAGCTCTTACTGGAGCATCTGTGCAGCCCCTTTGTAATTTCTCATACAAGTTCAAAATCCCTGAAAATCAGCACACAGAATCCTAGAATGGTCTGGGTTGGAAGGGACCTTATGGATAATCCAGTTCCACCTCCTGCCAGGGGCAGGGACACCTTCACCAGACCAGGTCACTCCGAGCCTGGCCTTGAACACTTCCAGGGGTGGGGCAGCCACCACATCCTCCCAGTCCCTGAACCCCTGCTGCAGGGTCACCAGCCCCTGCCCAGGTCCTCTGTGAGGCTGAACAGCTCACACTTCCATGGATATCCCAGCCCTTCCCAGTCCCTGGGCTCTCCTGTCCAGCACAGCCTCAGCCCTGGGGGGTTCATCACCAGAGAGCTGCCCCTGCCCAGGGGATGCCCGGGCTGGCACAGCCTTCCCTGGGCATGGAGAACGGAGCTGTGTCCCAGCTGTGTCCCAGCTGGAGCCTGGAGCCAGCCAGGCCCCCTTCCACCCCCTGGGCACTCAAATCTGCCTCCCCTCAGCCCTGGAGAGGGGCCCAGAGCCCCACACCCACCTCTGCACAGGGACAGAGGAGCTGCTTGTCCAGCTCCTGGGCCAAAGGGCTCTGTGCAGACTGCAAAGCATCAGAGCCCATAAGTGATGTCCTTCAGCTGCTCACACAGGCCCCTCTCAGCCTCTGCATTAATAATTTAACAACATCATGGCATGACAGTCAAAGTGGGGCAAAACCCTCTGCAAAGGGCAATTCCAAACAAGTGTGGCACCAGGGCAGAGGAGCTGCTGTGCCCTGCAAGCAGCACCTTTCAGTTGAGTCCTGCTTCCTATCTCCTTGTTTTATATCAAATCAAGACCCTCCCACAAACACTGTTTATGTCACCCCAGACCCAAAGGGCATCGGTTCCAGCACAACTGGCACCGTGTGGGAGCATCGTGGAGGTGACACCAGTGGCAGCCAAGGACAAGGAGGAGCTGGAGCCTGAGTTTGGGTCTTTTTAGTGAACCCAGTCAAAGAGGTGGGTGCCCAGGATGCAGCTGTTTACAAACACAGCCCCAGCTGTGCTGGGTCAGGGTGCAATGTTTGCACCCCCAGCTCCGAGGTACCTCTGCAGGTCCCACCTACAGTCAGTCATGTAAAGGGCAGGGATGGTTTTCACAGAAATTGCCATTTTCCTGCCATCCAACAACACAAGATCATTTGCATTCCTGAGGAATTAGAGCCAAGTACCAACTTTCAAACAGACACTTCCAGCCCAGCAGTGGGAGCAGCAGGTGAAACACTGGATGGATGCTCAGGTCCCTAAACTGATGGACAGGACAAGAGCAAATGGCCTCAAGCTGTGCCAGGGGAGGTTAGATTGGATATTAAGGAAAAATTTCTGCCCTGAAAGGGTTGTCCATGCCTGGCACAGCTGCCCAGGGCAGTGGGGGAGTCCTCATCCCCAGAGTGATCTCAGAGCCATGTGGATGTGGCAACTGGGGACATGGGTTAGTGGTGGCCTTGGCAGTGCTGGGGAATGGTTGGACTTGATCTCAGAAGACTTTTCCAACTGCAAGGATTCCCTGATTTGGGACAAACATGGTGCAGGAAGGGGAGAGGATGAGGAGCAGAACTTCTCAGGCCAGGGCAGAGGCAGAAAAATGTATTTGTTTCTCACTTTTCTTATTCATCAGGGCTGCAGCAGAGCTAATAGGCTACAATTGAACAAAAGTGCCCAACAACAATAAACCAGCCCCATTTAGACCAAAGAACAGTGCTGAAAATGTTCCCACCTGCTTTACAGCTGCCTGCATCCTTTGTCACAGCTCCTTTCATGTCCCTCTTTCCCACCAAGGACCAGGTCTTTGGTTTCTTCCCCTCAAGGCCTGCTAAGTTTTCTCTTTCTGGCTTTATCTTTGAAGACATTGCCTGTATTTCCAAGCCTTTCATACTTCTCCGTTACATATCCCTGCTCCATCTGGCACTTGCAACACCTTCCAATTTAGATTCATCTGGAATGAATCCAGCAACAGCTTCAGAAATACTGAAGCAGATGCTTTAAACAATGGCTCTTCCACCTTCTGCACTGATGGAGAAGGAGGGAGTTGCCAGACCCTCCTGCCCTCTCCTTTGCCCTGGAGAGCTCCTCACTCTCAGGGCTGGAGCGTTCCCAGCTCTGGAGGAGGACAGAGCACTCCAGCTCTGGCTGTCCGGGTGGCCCTGGGCACAGGCACGTGGTTCTGGACAGTTCCTGGTTTCCTCTGTGCATCCTCATTCCCAATCCACGCCACATCCTCACCCCCCTGCACACAAAATCGCATCTGCTCTCCAGTCCCTGCCACCACCTCTCTCTCCATCCCCACATCCTTTGCCAAATGGCCCAGGTGCCACCCAGCAGGTGGGTCCCCATCCCCGAGCTCCCTCTGGGTGCTCTGCTGCTGTGCTGCAGCCAGGGCTGGGGACAGGGTGCCACAGGGACCCTTCTGCACTTCCCAGTGTCCCTGCAGTGCAGGGGTGAGGCTGTGGCTCCCCTCCAGTCCATCCCCAGTGCCAGGAGGAGCTCAGGGCACTGCTGGGGTGTGGTGCCACTTCAGCCCAAGCCTCAGCCTCACCCCCCTGCCTCCAGTCCTGCACAGACTCTTCCCAGTGATGCTGCTCAGTCCTGAGGAGCTCTTGGATTTACGGATCTGTAACCAGCTCTAGAGCTCGACACACACACACACGAGGTATTTATCTAAGGCAGCAGTCACAGATATCCAAGAATATTTAATTTTCAGAGGCACCAGTCCCAGACTTCACGCTGCCCACTGCCTACTCAGCAGATCCACCACACATTCACTCAACTACCTCTGTTCTCCTCTTTGTTTTCTTTTCATCTTCCCAATTATTGCCGATCATTCCCAGGAAGTTACATCAGTAATTCAAACCAGAGCTGCAAACCTGGCTCCTGGGTGTAATGAGGGTGTACTGCAGCATTGATCTGGCTTCTTGTGGGCTGCAATAAACATAAATCAAACTCCTCATCCTTCCCCCTTTGAAATGGAAACCTTTCAGCAAAGAGCCAACCCCATCGTGAGGTGCTTCAAGTGCTGCTAATTTTCAGCCACGTATATAAACTATTTATCTTCCCTGCAGCTTAAACACAAGCTGAACTCGTGCAGCTGGTTTCAGTCTGCCCCTTGGATGCTGAGAGGATGATCCACCATGGAGCACCCCGAGGAGCAGGGTAGCTTCCACTGGGAGAAGTTTGGTGCCACCTGGGACACCCGGGCTGGGCAAGGGCCTGGCTGGGTGGGATTTCACAGCCAGTCAGGAACCCTGCAAGTGTCTCCATAAACGTGCCCCCCTGTGAGGACTCCTACAGCAACGATTCCTGGTGGGGGCTCTGCCTGCACACACACACACACCCCACACAGCCTGGGAATGCCAACGGCTCCCACCAGGCTCTGCTCAGGTAACACAGGGAGCACAAGTGCTGCAACTATCAAAGAGCACTTGCTCTTTTTTAAAGGATCACAAAGAAATATAGAGGGTAAAATAAGCAATTCTCATTAAGTCCATTGTTATTTATCAGGGGGTTTGGTGGCCACAGGAACCTGGAGTGTGCAGTGGTTGTGGGAGCTGTGCCACCCCAGCCCACCCTGGAGTCCAACTCTGGCACGGAGCCCGAGCCCTCAGAAGAGCCCTGGGACAACTGGGCAGTGGCACTGGGCACATCCCAGCCCTGCACACCCAGCAGAAGGTCGAGGGCTGACCCCCCTCAGAGGGCAGAGCCAAACCTTCCATCCAAGAACACATGGAAAATTCATCCTGCCTCCTGCTTGTCACACAGAGCCACATTGGCCACCTGTCCTGGGCAAGGACACGGGTCTGACCAGCACCCAAAGTGACACGTGGCAGCTGAACAGCCCTGCCAGGCCCCAGAGCACCATGGGCACTGCCAGGGGAACACAGGGAGGGGGAAGGCACGAGCAGCATCCACACCCCGGGACACCCGGAGGCTGATCCTATAAAACCTGCCCCGGAGATTGATCCCATCAAACCTGCTCTGAATGCAGCAGGTGATTGTGCAGCAGTGAGAAAGGGACCTTGTGCATTTAAATGCTGGATTAAGCTTTGAGAAGGGAAAATCATATTTCTGCTACAGCACAAAGCAAAGCTGCTGTGAAAACACTCCCTCACAAAAGTCCTATCGGGAAGCACCGCACTTGTAATTAAATGATATGGATAATAAAAACCAAGTATCAAAGGGAAGGGAAAATAAAGGTTTGAAGGTAAAAGATGTTCTCAGATCTGATTTCAAAATGATGGTGCATAAATGGGAGAGCAAATTTAACAATATTACTGTACTCTATCATTAGGAGAAAATGAGAGCGATTTGCTTATCGCTAAACTGCATTTTTTAAACAAAAACACCACTTAAAACAAAATATATCTTTGATACAAAGACCATAAAATCTGGGTTATTCACGACTAACCAGACTGAAAGGAGGTTTCAGGCAGGATATTTTGCTCTGCAGGCTGCATTCCAGGCTCTCTGTGTCCAAGGTGGCATCGGGAGGTGGGCACAGGGAGCACAGGGAAGGGAAGGCAGTGCCTGCACTTCTGAACCAAGCAAAAGGGCACCCACAGAAGCCACTTCAGGCAGGTTCAATCCACAGCAAACCCCTTGGTCAAAGGTGTGAGATCCCAGTGGAAACCCTGGGGCTGGGACATCCCAGGGCAGGCTCAGGTCTCCCTGGAGTCTCCCACGCTCTGGAACAGTGCTGGAATGAGCTGCAGCTCATCATAGAGCTCATCATAAAGCTTTATGGCTTCAATATAAAGAAAATGCAAGTCAGCTTTTGCTGTCCACAAACATCCTGATTTGTTTTGCACCTTCCCACAACGTCCTGGCCCCCAGGAAATAAACACTCTGCAAAGTTCAGCAGCATTTGTTCTCCCCCAGCACTGAACTGGTTCGTCCCTCCCCAGCCCTGGGGGCCGAGGACACTCTGTCCCCTCAACTCTCCCTGCAGGGTAAGAGATCAGCTGCATTTGCAAACACATCACTTGCTCTTGTACAAACAAAGGAACACGAAGTTCACAAGGTGATTGCCAAAACCCCCGTTTGGTACCAATTCTCTCTGCTCAGTCAGTTTTATAAGCCAATAAACCTCCTTTATTACAATCTCACACTCCAGTCTCCCTCCAAGCTCAGTGAGGTGTGAGGCTCCCCAGAAGCAGCACCAGACACTGGCTTCAGTCACTGCCAACCCAGACTCAGATTGAGTAGAAATTTTAAAATAATTCCAATACAAAAAATTATTATGTTATCAAATTTATGCTGTCCAGCAAAACACCAAACTGATTTAGAAAAGCAGTGGTTGAACTCCACCGGCCTCCCAGGGAAAGCAGGAATGCTTGAACACACCAGCTTTCAGAGATGCCAGAGTACCAAGAGGCTTTTGATATATATTTAATTGCTAAACTCAAAGAAAATCCAAAAGCAACCCGAGGTGAATAACTGAGATGAGAGATTCAGCTCCGAGAACTGCACATTCCCCCCCATCTGAATCCTTCAGACAACACTTCAAACATGGAACTGAAACCTTGGAAGTGGAAGGGGCTGCTGGGTGCTCTGACAGACCTGGGCAAGGTGTGAGGCCTGGGAAGGTCAGCACAGTTCATCACATGTGTTTTCAAAGCAGACCAAGATGAAAAGATAAAACAAAAAAAGAAAATAAAAGGAGAAAAAAAAAGCCCAGCAGAGCCACAGGAAGGTAAGGCTTTTCCCAGGTCCACTTGTGGGAATGCTGAACATTTATGGCACCTCCCCTTTGGGATCCAAGGGACAGAGAGCCTGTAGGAGCCACAGCCAGTGGTGGGTTCAGCAGTAAAACTGAAAAAAGGCCCCAGTGAATGGGCTGGAATGGAACCTGGGGAAGCTTCTCCAGCCCAGGCACGTGTGGCTCACTCAGGTGTGGAACAAGGTGTGTCAGGGAAAGCAAATAAATCAATAAAGGACAAGAAGCTGCTTAGAAAGCAGCTCCCACACTGTGTTCCCAGGATGGGAAGTGGAGTTTGGTTAGTAAAGGCAGCAGGAGGGGCTGCAGCTGGTGCTGGCAAACCCAGCAAACCCAAGCCCTCCCAGCTAGAGCCACAGGGCCAGGCTGGGCTCCACCCAGGGCTCATCCATCCCCCAGAGGGAAGAAGCCCAGAAGGCCTGGCACAGAACACAGCGAGGTCCTGGCACTCTGCTCACTGATCCAGAACAAACCCACCCAAATCTCCATCCAAGGAGAAACTGTGTCACAGTTGAGAACAGATGCTTGACTGTACAGTGACAAAACTATAAATACACCATGGCTGCACATTATATAAACACATGGACTTGGGAGCATCATGTGCTGCAAGACAGGGCTCAGCCTGGGGCCACAGAGCCACGAGTGAGTCATGGGACGGGCTGGGTTGGGAGGGACCTTTAAGACCATCCAGTTCTTGGAGGTGTTTTCCAACCTTAATGATTCCATGACTGCCCAGCAGACCAGGGGCTGTCAGAACAGCATCTCACAGCATTTACAGTCCTTTCTTTGACTTCCTCTGGGTAGGCAGTGATGAGCTGGTCGGCTGGGATCCCCTGAGAGCCCTCGGGAAGGAGGGACAGTGCGACTCTGCTCTGCCCAGAGGAAACCCCTGGCTCTGCCTGGGAACACCTGACCTGCTGGTGCTTTCCAAAACCTCCCTTGGGGCTCTCCCCTTGTGAGGGCAAACCAGGGAGCTGCCAGGTGAGCCAGGCACTGTCCCCTCCACCCACTGCCCTCCCTCACATATGCTCAAAAGGAAAAGCCCAATCTAAAACATTGGGAGCTTTTTCTTAACCAGTTTTATGGTAGAAATTTAACTACATCAATTCATGTAGTCTTTTTTTTTTGGCCCATGAAACTTTTCCTCTGAAACTCAGACAATAAAATGATTCTGCTGTTGAGCAATGTTTCTCAGTCACAGCCCTCACAGCACTGAAGGAATTCATCAGGGTATTTTCCAATGTCAAAAAAGTGTTTTGAACAAACTCCCACAAGCCCCAAACAAGTAGGGTCAGACTGGAACAGGAATTCAGGCAGGAGAGCAAACAAAACAGCAAAAATGAACAGTTTTGAGGGGACCACCATCTCCCTCCAGGCTGGACCCAGACAGGTGGCTGGGGCTGCCCTGCCGTGGCCTAATCCTGGCCAAGGTCAGGTTGGACAGGGCTTGGAGCAACCTGGGCTAGTGGCAGGTGCCCATGGGGGTTGGACTGGATGGTCCTTTAGGTGCCTTCCAGCCCAAACCATTCCCTGAGAGTCACTCTAGCCCTGACTGAGGTTTGACCCCAGGGCTGGTGGGACTGTGCTGGAGGCACCTCTGGCCAGATGTGGCAGCCAGGACACAGGGCCCATGGTGGCCTGGGACCCCTGCTCACAGAGGGCTGTCCCCAGGCTGCCCAGCTGGCTCAGCCCTGGCAAGGTGGGAAGAGGGAAGGGGATCCCTTGCTCTGTGCCTGGTGTCACCCACTGCTCCGAGCCCCTGGAATGCTGAGGGGTGGGGAACCCACAGCAGGAGAGCAGAGCTCTTGTGCCACAGGTCACTGAGACCTGGGAGAGAAGGAAACACTTGAAAACCATGCCCTTAGAATTTTGGATGCCTCAGGCCACGTTTGCAAGCCCAGGCAGAGCAGCAGCCCCTGGAGC
Source organism: Corapipo altera (assembly GCF_003945725.1). Taxonomy (NCBI): domain Eukaryota; kingdom Metazoa; phylum Chordata; class Aves; order Passeriformes; family Pipridae; genus Corapipo; species Corapipo altera. The sequence continues at coordinate 16,979,021 of NW_020884882.1, read as the reverse complement.
TGCCACTGAGGGCAGGAGCAAAGGGAAGGGGTTGCCCTGATACTGCAGGGATGGGCAAAATTCCAGGTGCACGTTAGAAAGAAGCTGCATATATTCAAATCTATCTCCCTGAAAGATCAGGATTTCTTGTTTAGAATACAAACAGCATAAACCATCCTCCTGAGAACACCAGAATGCTGAGGTGGAAAGCAGAGCTGGACTCACAGAATGTCTCCTAACCAAAGCTGTCTCTGTTCTGCTCTTCCTCACCCCAAAAAATTATCTCTGAGTTGGGGGACAAAGAGGAGATGCCACCCTTGTTTAAGACAGAAGCAGCTTCACTTTGCCTTCAGGAAATACATATTAAAATTTAATTCTCATAAATATTTTTTACAGCTTGCAGTGTTAATTACATTGAATTCATTTGGTTCTCAACAAGTTAAATAAAGGTTTTCATTGATTTACAGATTATACGTTGATATATCACAGCAAAGCTCCTGCCTGGTTTATTATCCCCCCAGATGCCTTTTTAAAAATATTATTCAGGCCAAAATCAATAGTTCCACTTGCAAAGGAAAAAAAAATAGAGATATGAAAATGTTCCCAAATGGAAGCTTTACACCTGGGGTGAATCTTACCCAAAGCACAGAGAAAATATAGTCAGGAAAAATGAGACAATTGGATATGAAAATACTTGACCAAAACATCTCTAATTTGCACCCTCTCCTCGTTTCATTCCCTACAACAACTTTCTGCCAACAAATAAGATGATAAATCCCCACCAAGCCTTTTTGATTTACAAAACAGAACACACCTGAGAATTTTTGGTGGTTGGGTTTTGTACCTGTTTTGATGATACTTTATAGTTTTCAAATAAGAGTGGATTAGTTTAGAAAAGCGTGACATTTTCTGCGGAAAGGGGAAAGTATCTCAACCACGAGCATTACGTGGGAACAAATGCATCTCCAGAACCAGGCCCCAACAAGTGCAGTTTTTTCCGACAGCTTTAAGCAGTTCAAGAGCTGATGAATCATCAGTCTACTTGGAGATGTTCAAGAATGACTAATTTGAATTTTAAAAGTGAAAATCCAAGGTTACACACTCGGAGATGCAGGATGCAGCCACACGCACCTCTAAGGAGACCTCACAGATGGGGGGGAAGGAAGGAAACAGTTTCTGCTGGGGATTGGAGAGGGGGCATTTTTCCTGGCCATGGGAAGGACCCTGAGCTGCACATCCTGGGCTCCAGCCCCTCCTCCATGCTCACCCCTATGGATGCTCCAACCCTCTTGCAATCCCACAGCAATCAATGAGCAGATTGCTGAGGAAAAGGCAGCATTTGGCACTGATGCTTTTATGGATGAATCCCTGGAGAGGAGCAGGACTGCTGGATCTGCAGATGGAATAACAGGGCAAGGGAATGGCTTCCCACTGCCAGAGGGCAGGGATGGATGGGATACTGGGAAGGAATTCTTCCCAGTGAGGGTGGGCAGGCCCTGGCACAGGTTGCCCAGAGCAGCTGTGATCCCTGGATCCCTGGAAGTGTCCAAGGCCAGGTTGGACAGGGCTTGGAGCAACCTGGGCTAGTGGAAGGTGTCCCTGCCCATGGCAGAGGGTGGCACTGGATGGTTTTACGGTGCCTTCCAACCCAGCCCATTCCATGATTCCATGAGCAGGGCTCAGCAGAGGAGCAGCCCTTTCCAGCAGTGGGAAGTGCATCCACAGTCCCCCTGTGACCCCGGGGTCCAGGGGCACGAGGGGGAGGCAAAGACACGATCCAGGTTAACAAATCAAACTGTCAGCTGAGCCCCTCACACCACTCTCCAAGGAGAAGGTTAGTTAATACCATCAGTGGATCCCTTATTAGATTCAGCCCCAGCCACTCTGACTGTGATACTCCTGCTGGGAGTGTGCAGGGGGGGAGGGAATAAATAAATAGCTAATTTTTTACCCACTTAGCTGCCAGTCCTGGCAGTGCCAGCCCAGTGAGTCCCAGAAGATTGAAATATATGAACCTGTGGCAGAGCTTTTTTAATATTCCCAGAGCCAAGCTCAGGATCTGCTGCTCCTGGGGTGACAGATCCATCATAGGCAACAAAATGCAATTTAAATACTCTCATGGCAGAAAAGTTATACAGTATAAAACTTCAGTATTTCCGATTTTCCTTCGCTTAATCACATTTTTATAGCTGTGAAGAATATTTGTGTTATCATTTGAGACCTGAAGGACTGAGAAGAGCCTGAAGATGCACAGTAGAGGAGAAAGGCTTTGGGGGAGCCTTGTGGGCACCTCCCTCCCTTCCAGGGAGGCTGAGATTGTCCATCCTGCTTTAGCCCAACACTTATCCCAGGGAGCCCATTTCCCTCCTTGTAGCTGCCTGTTTCAGCTTTCCTTTCACCTTCATTCCTTCCCTTTGCTGGTCTCAGCAGCTCCAAACCCTCCCTGTGCTCCTCACACGATGCCTGATGTGTTTAATCTCCCATTGCACTTCCAGCATCTCTTCAGACACACACTTTGATCATAAGCCTCTTCTGGCTGATTCTGTTTTGGGAAATGGATACACCTCAGAGAAAACAGCTCCAAAAGACCCTTTTTTCTCCTACATTTCTCTTGCAGGCAGGTTTTCTGTCCTGCTCTCCCTCATCAGTGTCAGCACTGAACTCTGCCTCCCAGGCAGCCGCCGTTGTCTCCAGACAACAAATCATTTGTGCATCACCTCTGGATTTCTGATCATGAGTGGAAAAGTCCCATCATGACAGTCAAAGATAGTAAGAACAAACAACTTCAATTTGTCCAGCTGGGTGCCCAGCATTGCTGTGGTCAGGATGGGAAGCCACCAGTGACAGCCAAGGGACACGATGGGGGAAGGCTGGAGAGGAGTTGTGGTTACTGCCAATCTATCAGATGATGATGATGATGACTATTATTATTATTACTACTCCCACTATTATTTTAACCCTAGAGCTTTGCTGCAGCTGCAAATGTAGCCAAGACTTCAGTTTTTCCCCTTCCCCTGAGACCTCCAGGGAGCACCAGTGGGAGCAGCTGTGACTCAGTGCTCTTTGTTACCCCCTTCATGGAACCCCAGACTGGGCTGGGTTGGAAGGGACTTCAGAGGTCACCTCATTCCACCCCTGCCATGGGCAGGGACACCTTCCACTAGCCCAGGTTGCTCCAAGCCCCGTCCAACCTGGCCTTGGACACTTCCAGGGATGGGGCAGCCACAGCTTCTCTGGGCAACCTGTGCCAGGGCCTCCCCACCCTCACAGGGGAAAATTTCTTCCTAATTTCTAATTTAAACCTAATCTCTGCCAGTTTACAGCCATTCCCCCTTGTCCTGTCACTCTAGGTCCTTGTCCAAAGTCCCTGTCCAGCTTTCCTGTTGCCAGCATAAAGCAGCCCCATGCAGGGGAGATGCTGCTCTTCCTTTATTCTTGCACCAAAAGGTTGGACTCCAACTTGGAAGCCTTTTCCAACCTTAATGATTCTGTGATTCTGCAGAAAGCAGGGCAGTACATTCTCAGTAATGAGCTGATTTGGGCTCACTGACCCCTCATTGCACTTTGCACATAACAAAGTGTTACTATAAATAAGAAAACAACTGATTTTCCCTACCTAGGGACACCATTCCCATGCACAGGATTATTATTCACTCCAGCTCAGCCCAGCCTGAAGAGAACACATTTTTACCAACTTGCATGACAATGAAGGCTTTTCTTTCCCTGGATCCACTTCAGGCAGAACAGAATCAAAAATGGCACTTTTCATCCGAACAGTATTTTGCCAGAAAATGTACACCCAAAGCCCCCATAAAAACCAGTTCACTTGAAATGAAATCAGTTGATTCTCCTGCTCTCCTGGCCTGAGGCAGTAATTTGTTTTAAAGATGACAGAGAACAGGAGAGCCCTGCCCTGGGTACCAGGGACACAGCAGCTCACAAGGTCTGTGTTCTCACAACACTCCAGGTTGGCTTCTTTAAAAAATCCTGTTCTTTTAGGATTCCTGTTGCAGAGGCCCCCCCTGGCCAGGGGGTTCTCAGGGCAGTTCTCAGTTCTGCAGTGGATGTATCCACATTCCACATTTCACCCTGGGAGCTCAGCCCCTGCTCCAAGGGTTCCCTGGGGGAAGACAGAGCACCAACAGCTCCTCCAGCTTCAGGTGGGATAAGGGAGTGAGGGCACAGCCTGAACACCAACAGAGAACCTGCCCCTCCTCACTCATCAGCACAGGGCTCATGTCCAGCCTGCCCTGGTCACACCTTCCCACCAGGAGCAGTGATCAGTCCCTGCAGAGGGGACTGTCAGCTCACACTTGCAAAGCTTTAAGAACAACCATATTTGAGTTATTCCTATTTGCTTTTGAGATGATTTCATCCCACTAAAGAAGCAGTTCTGTGGGGTAAGGGAAGAAGAGGAGCTGACTTCAGTTCATTGTCTCTGGTTATTCTTTCTACCACTGAGAAACATATTTTAAGAGATTAATAAACCCTCCTTCCTGTCTGCACTGCTGGTGGAAGGGATCACAGAACCAGGAATGCTGGAAAAGATCTCCAAGATCACCAAGTCCAACCTTTGATCAACCACCATGGCCACAAAACCACACCATGAAGCTCCACCTCCACTCGTGTTTGGAGCACTCCCAGGGCTGGCCAGGCAGGAAAGGCAGCACAGGAAATCATGTTCAAGGTTCTTAAATATGCAATATCTGTAATGCACAAAGATTAGAGACCCATCCCAGGTGAGCTGCACTGCCCACATTTACGACTGAAAATATCAGGTGGGTGCAAAGCCTTGTGTGTAACCAGTTACAGCTCCCAGGAGGGAAACAATCAGGGCTGACATCTCAACAGCATACTCAAGGGAAAGAGTTTATAACTCCCCCATCTAATGGAGGCTTTGAAACTTCCTCCTGAACCATTTCCCTCTGAAGTTCCCTCTTCCTCTCTCTGTGCTGCACATTTCAAAGCAGATGTTACGCTTTCATTTCAATTATTCTCTTTTTTCCCCTCTGTTTTTCAGGGAATGTCAGTTTTCTGCTCGGAATGGTTTATTTTCTAGTCTCAGATAAGCATTTAGAGATATTATACACTGCTAGCCTGTGCAGGCTCATCACACTCTCCCCAGTGTTTGATGCTGTCCTACTTTAAGGCTCCTCCACACGATCCTGTCTTACGCAGGGACTATATTAAGCTCACACATGAATAAATGTTCTCTGTAATGTCTGGGTGCCTTTGAATTAAACAAGTGGTAAAACAATCCAAAACAGGGCACACATTTCACACTGACAAAATTATCCACGTCAGCTAGGGCAAGAAACCTGGAATTATCTCATTGATTAAAATCACATCCTTCTTCCTGCTGATCACACAGATAATGCACCTTATTTGTTTGAAAACAACCAACTCTGCTAAGTGGTACCTGCTCAAATTGAGGTTTCAAAATGAAATTAATGCCATTTGCTGTTTGATCTGGTAGGAAGGTGCATGTGAAATACCTGTCTGGAGATCCAGGAAAAACATTTAACTTGATATTCATAAATCTTTCCCTGATACCAGCAAGAACAGTAGAAAGCTTGTTAAATTCCTTTAAATTTAAATTCTTAAGTGCTTTAAAAATACAAAGCAAAACCTCAGTGGTGTTTAGGTACTGAAGAGGTCCCTAAATACCTAAAACACCACAGCTGTGGCTGCCCCATCCCTGTAAGTGTCCAAGGCCAGGTTGGACAGGGCTTGGAGCAACCTGGGACAGGGGAAGGTGTCCCTGCCCGTGGCAGGGGGTGGGACAAGGTGATCCTTAAGGTTCCTTCCAACCCAAACCATCCTGTGGTTCCATGACTCTCCCCTGGAACAGAGCAGCCCAGATGATATGAACCAACTTCATCTCCAGAGAACAAGGAGTCCTCCAAGCTTGGCTGCTCGAGTGGGTCTGCACTCAGCATTGCAGCTCCCTCTCCAGCTCAAGAGCAACAGCAGAGATTTTGCTCTGCAGCCATTCCAAAAGTCAAGAGCACAAAGTTTCTGAGAGGAGCAATTCAGTGTATCAGCTTGATGGAGGAAATAGGAAAAAAAAGCCAAGTGATGACTGGTAGCTATAAAATTCTGCAGAGCAAATGTCAAAGAGTAATTAAAAAGAAAGGAGGATTTCTGTGGACCTGAATGAATAATTAGGAAGGGAGCTACTGTTGAAGTGACACTGCTTAATAATCTCATTGTAAAACAGAGAAAAGTTGCATTCAGGGGAATTATTTTTTAATTATTTCGAATTGGTAGTTGGAAAATGAAAGGGAAAATGGGTGCTTGTGCTGTTAAATGCTGCTAATGGACAAGGCTCCTGAACAAAAAAGCTTCTCAATTAGAATACTTGCAATATAGTGCCATTACTTATCAGTTGAAATGCATTTTGTGCTGCCATTCTCTTCAGGAACACGATTGTTCACTGAATTGGGAAATTAAGAGCCAGATCCACGACGTGCTGGGCTTTTTCCCTCTCCAGAACAAACTCCCAGGGCTTCACTGGCCCTTGTGCAATGCTCCAAACAGAGCTGGAGTTTCAACCTGGACCATCAATAACCATCCTCTGCCCCACCACCATTATCTGAAAATAACAACCAGGGTGTGGGGAATTGGAGAGCTGTGTTATTTTATAACATCCAACTTTCAGAATGGGAATCAAGCACAACAGTGGCCCTCAGCACACAGCCAGGAAGGCTTTTCCTCCACAAAGTTTAAAGGCAATCCTATTTTAGGTAAGAGCTGCCCTTGCAGCCAGCCCCAGGGGGATGCAGGGATGGGGAGGCTGCACTTCCCTGGCTCATCATGGGCAGGAAGGTTTGCAGCTCATGTTGGCACTTCCATGTCTCTGGAGGAAGCAAATTGCTTTTAACACTTGGAACAGCTGTTGGAGAGGCAGGAGCACAGACAGGGAATGGGATGGGCTTGATCCTGAGTGGTGTTATGTTTGTCTGGGATAGACACCTGGACCTGAATGACCTTCCCTCAGGAGCTGATGGGACAAGGGAGGTGAGCCAAGGGCACATCTCTCCTCCATGTCTGGTTGAGGGTGATCCTTTCCCCTGCAAGGACCTGGAGCAACCAACCCACTGAAGGTGATGAACACCATCCTTTGAAACTCAGGAAAGGGGAACATGATGGTAAGTCCTTGCTCTTTGCTGCCCTTGGCTCTGAGCACTGGGAAGGGGATGGGCCAGGACCCCCCTCACCCCAGGGACCCCCCAGAGCACCCCAGCAGAGCCTGGTCCTCAATCCACCCAGGGAAGGGTGAGTGGAGAAGGACAGAGCTGGATGTGAGGGAGGAGTGTGCCTGAGGGCAGCACTGGGGGCTGTGCAGGGTGAGGGGACACAGGGGGACCTCACCCACCCCTCAGTTTGGATCCCAGCCTGTGCCCAGCCCTGCTGGCACTGAGGGGGAGCAGCTCTGGGGGCCTTTCCTTATCTGGTCCCTGAATCCCATCCCTGGCAAACACTCCCCATTTTACTTAACCTTGGAGGCCAAAAGGTCAGATAGAACTCCAGGAGTAACCAGGACACCCTCTCAGGGAGCCCCAGCAGCTCAGGGCACAGCCTGGAGCTGCACAACTCCTTATTTCCTCGGCAAATTGAACACCTGAAAGCCAAAACTGAACCCCCCCTCACTGTCAGAGGTGCTTCTTGCCCTTGCACTAAATTATAGATGTTAGACAACTCCCAGATAGGAGTGTTAATTATTAATAGGAATTATCTGAATTGATTTTCAATTACAGAATATTATTTTCTATTACATTGTAATAAGACTGCAGGAATTCCATTAAATCCAAAATGAGGATCATCCATTTCCATTAAGACACATGTAAACTAAACACATTATATCTCTGTTGAAGCCAATGATTTCCATTATCCATTTCCATTAATTTCCATTCGTTTGAAGTGACTCCATTTGAACTGGGCCTGAGTGACTCGATGGCCTATCAGTGTTCTGGGCTCTAATTTGACAGGGACATAACACAGCTGCCATCCCCACCTCGAGCTGGAAACCTCTATTGAGTGGTGCAATTGCCTGCAGAGCAGCTTCCAATAATAACCAGGAATTCTGTCTCCCCTATTCTGAAATCTCACCCATCAAAATGGAGATCCTGATTGAAAAAGAGAGGGAAAAAAAATGTCTTCCCCCCCCTCCCTGCCAAGCTGATTTGCCTTTCAACCATTTCTGGAGCTGAGCTAAACACTGATACCAATACAACTCCACTGCTCAGGACAGTTCTATCAGGAAGAGGATTTCTCCTGAAATTTCCATAACAAAACATGTTTGTAATGCTGCTGGAAGGGAGGGAGGACACAGGGAAGCTGTTTGCTGATCTAACACCAGCCAAAGGATTCTTTACCTGCTAAATTACATGATGTGGAAAGTTAAAACCAGAGTCTGGCTCTAAAGAGGAGGAAACATCTCCCTGAAGAAATTCAGGATCTGAAGAGGACCTACAAGAGAGCTGGAGAGGGACTTGGGACAAGGGATGGAGGGACAAGGGGGAATGGCTTCCCACTGCCAGAGGGTAGGTTTAGATGGGATATTGGGCAGGAATTCTTCCCAGTGAGGGTGGGGAGGCCCTGGCACAGGTTGCCCAGAGAAGCTGTGGCTGCCCCATCCCTGGGAGTGTCCAAGGCCAGGTTGGAGTAACCTGGGCTGGTGGAAGGTGTCCCTGCCCATGGCAGGGGTGGGACTGGATGAGCTTTAGGTCCCTTCCAACCCAAACCATTCTGTGATCTTCTATGTAAACCTCATTTATAAAATGATAATTTCTCTACAAATCCCCCCTCACTGGTGCCCTCAGAAGAGCTGTAGGTACCAGCACAATCCTGCTCCAACAGTCCTTTCCAAGTGTCTCCCATCAGCAGCCACACAAACCTCTGCCCTGGGCAGGAATTCCTGCAGTGACCATGTTTCTGGTAAATCTTAATCCCAGTTCCCAATCCCTCCCCTAGATTAGATCCCAATTACTGAAACCTGCCATGGGGTGCTTTAAATCTCAGCTTCCCCCATCCTTCCCAGCTCAGGAAGCAAAGCATGATTTTTATTCTAATCTGTTTTTTTCCTATGCTTTGATCACCCTCCAGTCACCCTCAATGTCCCTGGGCACTGCTCCCCATGGCAGCAGCCCCCTCCAGCTCACTGCTCCTCCAAAGCTCTCCCTCAGCTCTCTCTCTTCTCTCCCAGGCTCCCTCCTCTCCCCCAGCAGGGCATGGGGCTTTTCCAGCCCTCCCAGTGCTCCAGGATTCCTCCTTCCCCACCTCAGCCCAGTGTCCCACGGTGCCTTTCCCTGCTCCTCGTTGTACCATCACAGGGAGCAAAAACATCCTCTGAGATCCCCTTTTCAATGGAACCCGTGGCCCTTCCAGTGCTTTTCCAAATACTTTTCCAACCAGAGATGCCCAGCAGATGCTCAATACAACTCAAGTCATTCCCTGCATGGATATTTCTTTCTTTGAGGTCATCACAGAGAGCATGTTACTAAATACTGAAATAGTCATTTATTTCTAAACTTTCTGCAGTAAAATAAACATTGCATTTAAACAGGTTTTTTCCATCATCTTGAAGTGGGAAAAGAGAGAAACAGGGGCTTTTTCTACTGCACAGGCCATATAAATCATACACAGGTGGCAGAGCAGAAATAGCCAGATGGTTTTTCTTTTTTGGTGATATTCATTCTTTTTTTTACTGCTTCTGATACTAATTTTTAAACATTATTTTGATTTTTAAAGGGCTCTTTCAACATAAAATGGATAGAACATACAAGCCAGCATTCCAAAGAAAAAGCCTTAATAAAGTCAAAATTCTCCCCGAAATGTAGTGGAGTAATCTCCAGTTTGGCTGCAGAAGACAGGTTTTCAATAAATGAACATTATTATTGCTGATAAAAATATGATGCTATCCACAGCTCAGAGAGCCCCCCCGACATTTCCTGCTCTGAAAACATCAATCAAAGACTCAATTCCCATGTCAGGGTTAGTCCTTCTCCTTGGAGAGGCTCAACAAGAGCAGGGTGAGAACTTCTCCTCCCTCCTGTGCCGTGTCCGTGGGTGGGACGAGCACACAAGTCCTGCCCTTGGACCCTTTGGATCACTCACACTCTGGGTTTTCCCCTCCATCAGTCCTTTATCAGTTTTCCCTCCTCCCTGAGTGAGAGGAACAGTTCTGGGACGGTTTGGAGCAGATGGGGAGGATCTGCCTGTCCTATTCCCAGCTCTGCTCCCTGAGCTTGGTCTGTGCAGACGGGCAGAAAACAGGCAGATATTTTAAGAAACAGAGATTTATGTTGACCTGCAAGTTATTCCCATGTTCTCATTACTGCCCCTGCCTCTTTTATCACCCTGTTGTCTCTCAGGTCAGAACCATTCCCTGCAAACACATGAAAATATGTAATTTTTACTTTTTTTGTGACTTCTGACAGTTACCAGTCACTTGGAAATAGTGCTTTGCTGAACTGAAGATCTTGACTTGCATTTCCTTGGGTTTGACATTGCTTGGCCCAATCCAGAGAAAACTGGAGGGAACAGACACTTCCAAATGGGGCACTGGAGGAAAATGGAAGGAGCCAGGAATAGGCCACAGTTCCATTGAGAAGCTCCTTGAAGGCAAAGAAACAATGGAAAGATAATCCAGGAAATAAAGAAAGGTTGAATTGCTTTGAGAGGGGACAGGGGGTTGGATTGGCTGGAGCAGCTGGTTTGGGATGTTTAGTCCTTGTTCTGTTCAGCCTGGCAGGTTATCCATGGAAATCAAGGTTGACTCCACACGGAGAGGTCAGGGCTGAACACCAGGTCCAGACTGTGCCCAGGGAGAAGTTTCTGACACTAAAACTTCATTAAATTGCCCAGCAAGGGCAAGAAGCCATAAAGCAGGAGTGACCCAGGGACAAGGGCTCAGGGGCAGATGCAGAGCCTGGAAGGGGAGGAGGAGCAGGAGAAGGAACAGCAGCACTGAGGGCAAACCTTCCAAACTTCATGGGATGCAACTGATAAACAAAAAAAACCCCCAAACCTGTTCATGTATTAATCTAAAAACCTGCAGATTTAGAATTCTTGGGAGAAAAGGCACTGCACACAAGTTGGAAGATTCACTCTCAGATTTAAAATGTGTTCTACAGAAATCCATCCTGTTTCCCCACAGTGCATTAAAAACAGTGACTTGTAACATCCCTTAGAAAAACATCATTTTCTGCTACAAAAAGTTTGAGTCAAGTCAGGCCTTGGTGAGCATCTAACCTTGAGAAATTGCATCTCTTTTTTGGGTGGACTGTAATAACTTCTGAGTGACATATCTGATCCACCCAGAAATGGCTGGGAATTAAGCAGCCATCAGGAGGCAGAGTCCAATTGATTCTGGAGAAAGCCAGGGAAAGAGTAAATGAGCCACATATCACTCTCTTTATCTGGTTAGCAGATTAATTTCCTCCAGCATCTCTGTGATCATTTATAAATAGTTGATGGCTGCTTTAGAAAATAAAAGGAAAAGAAAGAAAATCACTTTAAATTGACATTTCGGAGCCTTATTGCCCACAGAGAGAAATGGAATGGGATCACAAGACAGGCTGGGGGTGTGGGGAGGCACCTGGGGCTGCAGGTTGTTTTCACAGAATCATTTAGGTTGGAAAAGACCTCCAAGATCATCGAGTCCAAGCTTTGGGATTGATCTCCCAATTTTTTGGGGGGAACTGGAATCACTGAACATCCATTGAGCACCCAGGGCACCTTCCTGGGAAACCCAGGAGCTACTGCACCACTGTGGCAGCACTGAGACACCAAGACAACTCTACTGTATTCCAGCTGCTCTCTGGCAGAACCACAAGTGCAATCTAAAGGAATGGGTGGTGGCCACTGTTTCACTCAGAAAATCAGCACTGCCTGGAGGATTTTCACAGTTTGTCTTTCTCTGCTCTGACGTGGATGTTTTTGGGGCAGTTTTGTTCCTCACCAAAAAGAAATAACTGTGAAATCCTCTGTGGATGCCTGATGTGCATTAACCCTTGAGACAAAGCATCTGTTTGAGCGACACTGAAGTTCCATTGAACACAAAATGCTCCTTTCAGAGGGGGGTTAACTACAAGGGGCCTTCCCACTCCACACTGTTGAAAACCACTCAGGATTCAGTGCTGTGTTGTTGATGTTGGCTCAGAGATGTTCCTCCACCACAGGAATGTGTTATTCCAAAGGGACACAAACTTGCATGAAATTTTCCTGCTTTCCAGCAATATTGCAGAGGAGACTCAGTGTCACCCGGGGAGCTGGATTCCACTTATGGGGATTTTTGGCCGAGGCTACACCTTTCCAGAGTTCCCTTCCCACCTAATGCTGATCATTAACACATTATTTACTTGTTGTTTACTATTTGCCCACAGGAAACCACCTTCTCTGAGCAACCTGAAGCTCATCTCACAGGCTTCTACTGGCAAAAGCCTCTCTCCCAGAACCCAGATGTCTCTTAAATACTAAGAATGATCTGCTAATGGTTTTATGGGGTTAATTAACTGTTTCTTTTTAGAGATAATAGAATTTGCAATGAGGAACATTATCTTTAGTGCTACCTCTGCAAATGGAGAATACAGGATAATTGGTACTGCCATGTATTGCCCATTATGCACAAAATTAAGGCAGGGAATTTACACACGGTGATTACTATTGGTGTTTTATTACCTCCCATTCTTATAATGGATTGCAAGTCACACAATAGATGTGGAAAAACCTGGTTTCTGCCTTTTACTGAACTCTAGATCCTGCCAGAACGCTCCAGCTTTACCTCTATGGGTTGTTTTTTTTTCCTGTAAGAAGCCCACATCTCTCCCAAAGCTGGTGAAAGCATTAAATGCACTTTGCATCACCTTAAACCCTGAAGGAGCATTCATTAGGATATAAAGTGATGCTCCTTATAGGAGAGCCCAAAGGTTATGAAATGCCTTACACTCAGTTAAGATAAAACCCTTGTAAGGGACTCGAATGCTGCAGCCCCGAGATGCTGACAAGCAAATCAGGTGACAGCAAAGCAAACAGCCCTGCCAGGAGAGCAGCACTGGAGGGGTTTTGTCACTCAGAGCAGCAGGAAGGGCACGAGCACCTGGATTTTACTGCTGGGAGTCACTTGGGGCTGTGGGTGCAGTTGTTGGTGTCCCTCTGAAGACCCTGTGCCTGCAGTCAGGGAATCCCAGACTGCCTTGGGTTGGAAGGGACCTCAGAGGTCACCTCATTCCACCCCTGCCATGGGCAGGGACACCTTCCACCAGCCCAGGGTGCTCCAAGCCCCGTCCAACCTGGCCTTGGACACTTCCAGGGATGGGGCAGCCACAGCTTCTCTGGGCAACCTGTGCCAGGGCCTCCCCACCCTCACTGGGAAGGATTCCTTCCACACATCTAACCGAAATTTCCCCTGTATTTAAATATCCCCTGTATTTCTCCCTGTGTGTTTAACCCCCGAGGAGATGTCCCCAGCTCCTCCCTTTACCCTCACACAGGGACTGGGAAAAGTGCACGTGTGAAACACAAGCAGGTGAAACATTTCTTTGGAGTAAACTCTGCTCAGGATATTGCAATATCCAGGAAAATGATTGTAGACAATTTCTAAGCAAAACTGAGTCAAATATATGGCATTTGTTGTTCTCTTCCCTTCTCTGAAAGCTCCATATATTCTTCTCCTCTTTGTCCCTGATGACAAAGATGGCAATGAAGCTACAAAACAACATTGAGTGCATTGTAACTAAAGCTAAAGGGTCCCAAATTAAATATGAGCAGTGTACAACTTAATCTGTTTTTCTTTTTCCTACAACTCATAAAACCTCTTAAATTGTGCTTGTGTGGCTTAAGACATCAGCAAATTCTTTAATTGCTTTACAGAACCATTGTTATTTTACGAAGAGACTCTCTGTCCTACGTGTTCTACTGGATAATTAAATTACCCTCTTTACAAGGGATGTGAACAGGAACCACAGCCACGTTTCTAATGGATCCATTTCCACAGCTGCATTTCCCAATAGATTTTAGGAAGAATTTCTTCCCTGGGAGGGTGGGGAGGCCCAGGCACAGGTTGCCCAGAGAAGCTGTGGCTGCCCCTGGATCCCTGGAAGTGTCCAAGGCCAGGTTGGACAGGGCTTCGAGCAACCTGGGCTAGTGGAAGGTGTCCCTGCCCAGGGCAAGAGGTGGGACTGGATCATCTTTAAGGTCCTTTCTAACCCAAACTGTTGAAGGATTTGTATCTCTGGGCAGTGGGAAGTGCCTGTGGATGCTCTCACCAATCCAGTCCTGAGAGCAGATCCCTTCCAAGAGGGAACCCCCCTCAATCCACTGTCAGTGTTCTCAGATCACCCACTTTGCCTTGCTCCAGACAAACCCAATTAGCAAGGCTCCAGGGAAACTGTTGGACTCCATTTCCTGACCAGCAAATACAGCTCATTTGCACACAGATAAATTCATCCAACTTTTTGTCTTTGCAAACTAATAATTCATCAGCTTTTCTCCCTCACTCCAAGTTGTTCCTTTTTAGGAGATTTTTCACTGTACCCCAGTGAGGCTGTTACTGCACAGTCTCCATTCACTTATCTCAACATCTTTTTTCTACCTCTTAGTTGGTTTTCCCCCGTTTTGGGGACAGGCAGCACATCAAGCCTGTGGACCTCCCCAGAGCAATCTGCTTTTGCCACCCTCTGCTTTTTGATCATTGTTTGTTTCCCTTTGTAGGCACCTGCTAATTTCCTCAAGCTCTTTCATGTTTTTAATCATAAATCAAAGCCTCCCTTGCTGATCCCTCATTCTTGGAAGATGTGCTCCTTCTGCCACCGTGCATAATTAACTCACTGGTGACAACCAGCTCTTGGAGAAATGTCTGTATCCTCCTTTGAGTCTGCCTAACAAATAACTACAGCAAAGTTGGCCTTAATTAATATACTGGTCTTATTAATTTATTAAAAGGTGTTGCACCATTCTGAAGTTTTGATTCCATACTATTAGTATTTCCACACATCCATAGTTATGATATAACAACTGTCAATCACTTTCTATAATCTCTGTTTTAAACATAAGTCCGGGGAAATATGCACAAACTTAAGTGTGTCATTGCAAATCTTGCCAGAAACTTCCCTGATCAGATCCTTATAAATCCTCATCTATGCTGCCACTTGCTGCAGATTCATTTGGGGTTTGTGCTAATTCACTGCAGAGTCCTGTAATCCCTTGTCACAAACAGGAAGGATTTCCCCCAGCCTATTAACCAGCAGAATTATAGATTGCCAGGGAGTAAATCATCCCCCTTTTCCAGTCATACCAACAATGGATTGAGAAAAATTACTCATTCATTTTTATAATCCTTTAATTCCTGCAGATGTTGGTCTGGAAATCAATTTAAATTGATGGATCCCAGGCAAGATTGGTGTAGATCATTCAAGCTAAAGACATTGCCTTTGACAGAGTGATCACAGAACACACCCCTGGACCCACCACAACTCATCCCTTTTCCACGTTTAACACACTCAAAAGTCTGGATTCAGCTCCTGAGGCTGACAGAGCAAATGGGGTTTAATTAGATGAAGCCTGACCTGTTCTGATACTTATTTTTCTACTTCTCAGATGGATGAGAAGGGCAAGGCAGGGGCAGAGATTCACTTTGTGCAGGTGCCAGTGACTGTGCTGCCCTCAGCAGACACTCTGTGCCTATTAAACATCTCAGGGACAACCTGTAGCCAGGAGAACCCCCAGAATTCCCCCCAGGGGAAGCCCCAGGACCCAGGTCATCACACATGGGGTGGCACCACACAGCACTGCCCCCAGAGCCCAGCTCCAGGCTGACCCAGCACCCACCACCTGGCAGGATTCAGCAGCAGCCACAGGAGGAAAGCACTTCCCAACTCCTTACAGCCTCTATTCAGTAAAAATAATCCCAGAGATTTTATCCTGCTTTGGGTTATTGCTGGTCAGCTGCTTCCAAAGAGATATTTGCCTGATATAACTCACACAAGGATAAATGAAACTAAACCCCTGACTTGCTCATAATCACTCTTTTCCTTGTTCTGTGACTACAGAGCATCTACATTTCAGAGAAGATGATGCAAAGCTACCAGCTAAGCCTGGCAAATCTTTATCTTACACAACCAGAAGAATGTTACAAATAATTTTGTTGTCAGTTCAACATGAAGTTGCCACCCTCTGCTGCTGAAAGTGGACTCACAGCCCAGGCAGCAGTGACAGCCAACAGGAAAACACACAAACACCTACATTCAGCTACCAACATGCTTGACAAGTACTTCAAATCTCCCCTGGCACAACCTGAGGCCATTTCCTCTCATTCCATCCTGCCAGTCACTTGGGAGAAGGGACCCTTCTGACACGAGAGTTTTAAGGAATAACCCAAGAACCCCATCAGTCCTCTGACCCAGCTCCTTGGAATTAAAGAGGAACTAAGAGGTTGGAAAAGATTTGGAGCCCAGAGCTAAAGCCAGAGGGGCTCTTCAGAACCAGGTGCCACCAGTTTTGGGGTGGCTTCATCTACCCTGTCCCCACAGATCCCATTCACCTCTGCATATGAACACCCCCCCTCCCATCCCATCCCCACAGCCCACCCAGCCCAGGTCACCCCTACCCCAGGGGCTGCTTCTACAGAAACCACCTCACTGCTGGATTTCAGCTGTGTTATGTGGCCAGAGAAGGCCTTCTGGGCTGCTTGGGTGTGTGTGGAATGTCTGTCCTGCAGTAATTGTTTATTGGGGGGGTTAGAAGAACCCCCTCATTCCTGGAGGTGACGATGGCCTCAGTGCCCAGCTGTGCCACAGCTCCCAGACAAGGGCTGCTGTCACAGCCATGAATGAGCCCTGTTTGCAGTGGTCCCCTGGCCCTGCAGTTGTTTTTTTTAATCAGTAAAGGGTTCCCAAGGGACTGTTTTGTCCTGCCCCTGCAGAGTGCAGGCTGTTGTGCTGGAGGAGCACAACAGAAAAGCTTCTCATCCATCCAAGAAGGACAACGTGACATCAAGGGCTCATTCTACAAAGATTTTAACAAACATATACAGAGACTCAATCTGGACCATCAGACTCCAGGGAAAGATGGTCATTCCTGAGGGACATGAGAGCACAGGAATATGAACCAAACTGCAGCTGCTCTCCTGAGGCTCCCCCTGCTCTTCCCTTCCCCATCTGGGCACAGGACAGCAAGAACAAGCTGCCTGTTCTTCCGAAGAGCAGATGAATGAGATGATTTATGGGAGCCCAGGCAGTCTCTATCACCTATCCCTCTATATCCTCTGTGCCCACAGCATGCCCACTGCTGAGCTGCTAAACAGGGGATCATCCAGGCACCCCCCCAAAACCCGTGCTCTCCAAACACACCAGGGCAAGTTTTTACATGTATGGAAATCAAAAAAGAGGCTTTCTGGAAAAATCAGGTCATTTCAAACAGAGATGAGGAGTTGAAACTGCCATGCAAGGGGATTTCATCATTCACATTAATATTCACAAAGTTTTTATTCCGGATGTTGCTTGTGTTTCTCACCACTGGCAGTAAGTTCTTTGCAAACGAGGCTGTGCCGAAGGTTCATGGGGGG
Source organism: Corapipo altera (assembly GCF_003945725.1). Lineage (NCBI taxonomy): Eukaryota > Metazoa > Chordata > Aves > Passeriformes > Pipridae > Corapipo > Corapipo altera. Next base: position 16,961,476 of record NW_020884882.1, on the reverse strand, counting down.
TGAGTTGTCTTTAGCAGGGATTACCAAGTCTGCATCTGCCACAAAACCTGCAGGACCAACACCCAGCTAAGCCAAGACCTTCCCCAACACCCCCCTGGCTGCACACGGGGCAGCTGCTCCTTCCCAACCCCAGAGCACGGGACAATGTCACACACTCCCAACACCTCCAGGCAAGGACCACGATTTTCTAGTTGAGGCCAAAAATTAACTCAGAGCTCTTTCCCTGAGCGTGCAAAACACTTTTATCAAGCTATGAACTTCCCACCACAGTTCAAACCCCCATTAGCTGGATATACAGCCTGTAATTACCCCCAGCAATAACTGGCTGCTGCAAAAGAATCTCTTCCAGTTTTATTTTTTTCTCATGCTGAAGAGAATTCATTATCAGGTGGACTAGAGCAGTGAAATTCCAATTAAACATGCAATAAATTTCATTTTATTCTTCCAGTGTAATTTTAGCACAGGGAGCTGCCACGAGTGTTGACAGGCAGAGCAAGCTGAGCTGCAAGGTGGAAGGTCTCTGCCAGACTTAGGAAATAGCATCACTAAATCAAGTAAATCTGAACAGCTCAGTCTGGGCTGTTCTCACTGAAGCCAATAAACAAATGCAAACCCCACAGCCCTCAGGGGTGCTCGTTAAAGTCCTGGACACTGAGAACCAGCCAGGCAAGGCCTCCTCCACCCCAGGCTCTTCCTGCCTCCCTGCTCACACCCCAGCCCTGGGAAAGGCTTTTCCATCCCAGCCTCAGGCACAAAGGATGACCCTGCTGAGGAAGGTGTGTGTTCAACACATCTGGCAAGGCTGGCCTGGTCCTCCTGCTGGCCCTGGGCTCCTTAACCCGAGGCTGAATGCAAGGACTTGGAGTGGAGGAACGAGGGGGAAAAAGAAATTAAGGAGTGCATGACAAGCTTCCAACCCAGACATGCAGCTGAACAAACATGGAACACCACGCTGTGGTCATTCACACCCTTGCCCAGCCTCTCCAGGCTCCCTGTGATCCTGCAATAGCAGAGGCTGGACACAGAATCCCAGAATCCCTGAGGCTGGAAAAGCCCTCCCAGCCCATGGATCCCCCCC